>NC_054484.1:87267267-87441637 GCF_017639515.1 Carcharodon carcharias
CAATCCTGAACCAATCTAATCCTGATCTCACAATCCCGAACCAATCTAATCCTGAAGACACAATTCCGAGCCAATCTAATCCTGAATACACAATCCTGAACAAATCTAATCGTGAATAGACAATCCTGAACCAATCAAATACTGAGTACACAATACTGAACCAATCTAATCCTGAATTCATAAAACCAAACCAATCTAATCCCGAATACACAATCCTGAATAATCTAATCCTGAATACACAATCCCAAACCAACCTAATCCTGAACCCACAATCCCTAGCCAATCTAATGCTGAATACACAATTCCTAACCAGTCTAATCCTGAATAAACAATCCTGAACAAATCTAATCGTGAATACACAATCCTGAACCAATCAAATCCTGAGTACACAATCCCGAACCAATCTAATCCTGAATATGCAATTCCTAATCAATCAAATCCTGAATACACAAACCCAAACCAATCTAATCCTGAATATACAATCCTGAAACAATCTAATCCTGAATACACAATCCTAAACCAATCTAATCCTGAATACACAACCCCGAACCAATCAAATCCTGAATATACAATCCCGAACCAATCTAATCCTGAATACACAAACCCAAACCAATCGGATCCTGAATTCACAATCCTGAACCAATCTAATCCTGAATAAACAATGCCAATCCAATCTAATCCTGAATACACAAACCTAAACCAATCAAATTCCGAGCACACAATCCCAAACCAATCTCATCCTGAATACACAATCCTGAACCAATCTAATCCTGAATACACAATCCTGAAACAATCTAATCCTGAATACACAAACCTAAACCAATCTAAATCCGAATATACAATCCTGAACCAATCTACTCCCGAATATACAATCCCAAACTAAGCTAATACTGAGTAGACAATACCAAACCAATCTAATCCTGAAAACACAATCCTGAACCAATCTAATCCTGAATACACAATCCCAAAGCAATCTAATCCAGAATGCACAATCCTGAACCAATCTAATCCTGAATACATAATTCCGAACCAATCTAATCCTGAATACATAATTCCAAACCTATCTCATCCCGAATACATAATCCTGAATCAATCTAATCCTGAATAAATAATCCCAAACCAATCTAATCCTGAATTCACAATCCCGAACCAATCTAATACTGAATACAAAACCTCAAAGCCATTTAATCCTGAATATATAATCCTGAACCAATCAAATCCAACCACACAATCCTAAATGAATATACTCATGAGTACACAATTCCAAACAAATCCCAAATGGACAATCCCAAACCAATCTAATCCTGAATACACAATCCCGAAAAAATCAAATCCTGAATTCATAAAACCAAACCAATCTAATGGCGAATACACAATCCTGAATCAATCTAATCCCGAATACACAATCCCAAACCAATCTAATCCTGAACCCACAATCCCGAACCAATCAAATCCTGAATATACAATCCTGAACCAATCTAATCCTGAATACACAAACCCTAACCAATCAGAACCTGAAAAATCAATCCTGAACCAATCAAATCCTGAATAAACAATGCCAATCCAATCAAATCCTGAATACACAAACCTAAACCAATCTAATCCCGAATACACAATCCCAAACCAATCTAATCCTGAAAACACAATCCTGAACCAATCTAATCCCGAATACACAATCCTGAAGCAATCTAATCCTGAATACACAAACCAAAACCAATCTAATTCCGAATATACCATCCTGAACCAATCTAATCCCGAATATACAATCCCAAACTTAGCTAATCCTGAGTACACAATACCAAACCAATCTAATCCCGAATACACAATCCTGAACCATTCTAATCGTGAATACACAATCCTGAACCAATCAAATCCTGAGTACACAATCCCGAACCAATCTAATCCGGAATATGCAATTCCTAACCAATCAAATCCTGAATACACAAACCCAAACCAATGTAATCCTGAATATACAATCCTGAACCAATCTAATCCTGAATACAAAATCCCAAACCAATCATATCCTGAATACACAATCCTGAACCAATCAAATCCTGAATATACAATCCCGAACCAATCTAATCCTGAATACACAAACCCAAACCAATCAGATCCTGAATTCACAATCCTGAACCAATCTAATTCTGAATAAACAATGCCAATCCAATCAAATCCTGTATACACAAACCTAAACCAATCTAATTGCGAACACACAATCCCAAACCAATCTAATCCTGAATACACAAACCTGAACCAATCTAATTCCGAATATACAATCCTGAACCAATCTAATCCCGAATATACAATCCCAAACTCAACTAATCCTGAGTACACAATACCAAACCAATCTAATCCTGAAAACACACTCCTGAACCAATCTAATCCTGAATACACATCCCAAACAAATCAAATCCTGAGTACACAATTCAAAACCAATCTAATCCTGAATAGCAAATCCCAAACCAATCTAATCCAGAATACACAATCCTGAACCAATCTAATACTGAATACATAATTTCGAACCAATCTAATCCTGCATACACAATCCCAAACCAATCGAATCCTGAATTCACAAACCCAAACAAATCTAATCCCGAATGTACAAATTTGAACCAATCTAATCCTGAAGACACAATCCTGCACTAATCTAATCCTGAATACACAATCCTAATCCAATCAATTCCTGAATACACAAACCTAAACCAATCTAATCCCGAATACACAATCCCAAACAGATCTAATCCTGAAAACACAATCCTGAACCAATCTAATCCTGAATACACAATCCTGAAACAATCTAATCGTCAATACATGATGCTGAACCAATCAAATCCTGAGTACACAATCCCGAACAAATCTAATCCTGAATATGCAATTCCTAACCAATCAAATCCTGAATACACAAACCCAAACCAATCTAATCCTGAATATACAATCCTGAAACAATCTAATCCTGAATACACAATTATGAACCAATCTAATCCTGAATAGATAATTCTGAACCAATATAATCCTGAATACAGAATTCCAAACATTCCTAATCCCGAATACACAATCCTGAATCAATGTAATCCTGAATACACAACCCTGAACCAATCTAATCCTGAATACAAAATTTCGAACCAATCTAATCCTGAATACAAAAGCTCAAAGCCAAATAATCCTGAATACATAACCCTGAACCAATCAAATCCCAACCACACAATCCTAAATAGAAATACTCATGAATACTCAATCCCAAATAAATCCCAAATGTGCAATCCCAAACCAATCTAATCCTGAATACACAATGCCGAAACAATCAAATCCTGAATTCATAAAACCAAACCAATCTAATCCCGAATACACAATTCTGAACCAATCTAATCCCGAATACACAAACTTGAACCAATCTAATCCTGAACCCACAATCCCGAACCAATCTAATCCTGAATAGACAATTCCGAACTAATCTAATCCTGAATAAACAATCCTGAACCAATCTAATTGTGAATACACAATCCTGAACCAATCAAATCCTGAGTACACAATCCCGAACCAATCTAATCCTGAATATGCAATTCCTGACCAATCAAATCCTGAATACACAAACCCAAACCAATCTAATCCTGAATATACAATCCTGAACCAATCTAATCCTGAATACACAATCCCAAACCAATCTAATCCTGAATACACAATCCCGAACCAATGAAATCCTGAAAATACAATCCCGAACCAATCTAATCCTGAATACACAAACCCAAACCAATCAGATCCTGAAAACTCAATCCTGAACCAATCAAATCCTGAATAAACAATGCCAATCCAATCTAATCCTGAATAAACAAACCTATACCAATCGAATTCCGAATACACAAGCCCAAACCAATCTAATCCTGAAAACACAATCCTGAACCATTCTAATCCTGAATACACAATCCTGAAACAATCTAATCCTGAATACACAAACCTAAACTTATCTAATTCCGAATATACCATCCTGAACCAATCTCATCCTGAATATACAATCCCAAACTAAGCTAATCCTGAGTACACAATACCAAACCAATCTAATCCCGAATACACAATCCTGAATCATTCTAATCCCGAATACACAGTCCTGAACCAATCTAATCCTGAATACACAATTCCGAACCAATCTAATCCTGAATACACAATCCTGAAGCAATCTAATCGTCAATACATGATGCTGAACCAATCAAATCCTGAGTACACAATCCCGAACAAATCTAATCCTGAATATGCAATTCCTAACCAATCAAATCCTGAATACACAAACCCAAACCAATCTAATCCTGAATATACAATCCTGAAACAATCTAATCCTGTTTACACAATCCCAAACCAATCTAATGCTGAATACACAATTCTGAACCAATCTAATCCTGAATACACAAACCCATTCCAATCAGATCCTGAAAACTCAATCCTGAACCAATCCAATCCTGAATAAACTATGCCAATCCAATCAAATCCTGAATACACAAACCTAAACCAAACTAATCCCGAATACACAATGCCAAACCCATCTAATTTTGAATACACAATCCCAAACCAATCTAATCCTGAATACACAATCCCGAACCAATCTAATCCTGAATACACAATCCTGAACCAATCAAATCCTGAGTACACAATCCCGAACCAATCAAATCCTGAGTGTGCAATTCCTAACCAATCAAATCCTGAATACACAAACCCAAAGCAATCTAATCATGAATATACAATCCTGAACCAATCTAATCCTGTATACACAATCCCAAACCAATCTAATCCTGAATACACAATCCCAAACCAATCAAATCCTGAATATACAATCCTGAACCAATCTAATCCTGAATACACAAACCCATACCAATCAGATCCTGAAAACTGAATCATGAACCAATCTAATCCTGAATAAACTATGCCAATCCAATCAAATCCTGAATACACAAACCCAAACCAATCTAATCCTGAATATACAATCCTGAACCTATCTAATCCTGAATACAAAATCCCAAACCAATCTAATCATGAATACACAATCCCGAACCAATCAAATCCAAAATATACAATCCCGAACCAATCTAATCCTGAATACACAAACCCAAACCAATCAGATCCTGAATTCACAATCCTGAACCAATCTAATCCTGAATAAACAATGCCAATCCAATCAAATCCTGAATACACAAACCTAAAGAATCTAATCCCGAACACACAATCCCAAACCAATTTAATCCTGAAAACACAATCCTGAACCAATTTAACCCCGAATACACAATCCTGAAACAATCTAATCCTGAATACACAAACCTGAACCAATCTAATTCCGAATATACAATCCTGAACCAATCTAATCCCGAATATACAATCCCAAACTGAGCTAATCCTGAGTGCACAATACCAAACCAATCTAATCCTGAAGACACAATCCTGAACCAATCTAATCCTGAAGACACAATCCTAAACCAATATAATCCTGAATACACAATCCCAAACCAATCTAATCCAGAATACACAATCCCGAACCAATCTAATCATGAATACATAATTTCGAACCAATCTAATCCTGAATACATAATTCCAAACCTATCTAATCCCGAATACACAATCCTGAATCAATCTAATCCCGAATACACAATCCCGAACCAATCTAATCCTGAATACACAATCCTGAACCAATCTAATCCTGAATACAAAACCTCAAAGCCATTTAATCCTGAATACATAATCCTGAACCAATCAAATCCCAACCACACAATCCTAAATGCATATACTCACGAATACACAATTCCAAACAAATCCCAAATGCACAATCCGAAACAAATTTAATCCTGAATACACAATCCCGAACAAATCTAATCCTGAATACAAAACCTCAAAACAATCAAATCCTGCATATACAATCCCGAGCCAATCAAATCTTGAATTCACAAACCCAAACATATCTAATCCCGAATGTACAAATTTGAACCAATCTAATCCTGAATACACAATCCCGAACCAATCTAATCCTGAATACAAAACCTCAAAGCCATTTAATCCTGAATACATAATCCTGAACCAATCAAATCCCAACCACACAATCCTAAATGAGTATACTCACGAATACACCATTCCAAAAAAATCCCAAATGCACAATCCCAAACAAATTTAATCCTGAATACACAATCCCGAACAAATCTAATCCTGAATACACAAGCTCAAACCAATCAAATCCTGCATACACAATCCCGAACCAATCGAATCCTGAATTCACAAACCCAAACAAATCTAATCCTGAATGTACAAATTTGTACCAATCTAATCCTGAAGACTCAATCCTGCACCAATCTAATCCTGAATACACAATCCCAATCCAATCAAATCCTGAATACACAAACCTAAACCAATCTAATCCAGAATACACAATCCCAAACAGATCTAATCCTGAAAACACAATCCTGAACCAATCTAATCCGAATACACAACCCTGAAACAATCTAATCCTGAATATACAATCCTGAAACAATCTAATCCTGAATACACAATTATGAACCAATCTAATCCTGAATACATAATTCTGAACAAATATAATCCTGAATACAGAATTCCAAACAATTGTAATCCCGAATACACAATCCTGAATCAATGTAATCCAGAATACACAACCCTGAACCTATCTAATCCTGAATACAATATCTCAAACCAATCTAATCCTGAATACACAATCCCGAACCAATCAAATCCAAAGTATACAATCCCGAACCAACCTAATCCTGAATACACAAACCCAAGCCAATCAGATCCTGAATTCACAATCCTGAACCAACCTAATCCTGAATAAACAATGCCAATCCAATCAAATCCTGAATACACAAAACTAAAACAATCTAATCCCGAACACACAATCCCAAACCAATCTAATCATGAAAACCTAATCCTGAACCAATCTAATCCCGAATACACAATCCTGAAACAATCAAATCCTGAATTCATAAAACCAAACCAATCTAATCCCGAATACACAATTCTGAACCAATCTAATCCCGAATACACAATCCCAAAGCAATCTAATCCTGAACCCACAATCCCGGACCAATCTAATCCTGAATATACAATTCCGAACCAATCTAATCCTGAATACACAATCCTGAACCAATCTAATTGTGAATACACAATCCTGAACCAATCAAATCCTGAGTACACAATCCCGAACCAAACTAATCCTGAATATGCAATTCCTCACCAATCAAATCCTGAATACACAAAGCCAAACCAATCTAATCCTGAATTTGCAATCCTGAACCAAACTAATCCTGAATACACAATCCCAAACCAATCTAATCCTGAATACACAATCCCGAACCAATCAAATCCTGAATATACAATCCCGAACTAATCTAATCCTGAATACACAAACCCAAACCAATCAGATCCTGAATTCACAATCCTGAAGCAATCTAATCCTGATTAAACAATGCCAATCCAATCAAATCCTGAATACACAAACCTAAACCAATCTAATTCCGAACACACAATCCCAAACCAATCTAATCCTGAATACACAATCCTGAACCAATCTAATCCCGAATACACAATCCTGAAACAATCTAATCCTGAATACACAAACCTGAACAAATCTAAATCCGAATATACAATCCTGAACAAATCTGAATACGGATATACAATCCCAAACTAAGCTAATACTGAGTACACAATACCAAACCAATCTAATCCTGAAAACACAATCCTGAACCAATCTAATCCTGAATACACAATCCCAAAAGAATCAAATCCTGAGTACACAATTCGAAACCAATCTAATCCTGAATACACAATACCAAACCAATCTAATCCAGAATACATAATTCCGAAACAATCAAATCCTGAATACATAATTCCAAACCTATCTAATCCCGAATACATAATCCTGAATTAATCTAATCCTGAATAAATAATCCCAAACCAATCTAATCCTGAATTCACAATGCCAAACCAATCTAATACTGAATACAAAACCTCAAAGCCATTTAATCCTGAATACATAATCCTGAACCAATCAAATCCCAACCACACAATCCTAAATGAATATACTCACGAGTACACACAAACAAATACCAAATGCACAATCCCAAACCAAACTAATCCTGAATACACAATCCTGAAAAAAAACAAATCCTGAATTCATAAAACCAAACCAATCTAATAGCGAATACACAATCCTGAACCAATCTAATCCCGAATACACAATCCCAAACCAATCTAATCCAGAACCCACAATCCCGAACAAATCTAATCCTGAATACACAATTGCGAACCAATCTAATCCTGAATACACAATCCTGAACAAATCTAATCATGAATACACAATCCTGAAACAATCAAATCCTGAGTACACAATCCCGAACCAATCTAATCCTGAATACACAAACCCAAACCAATCTAATCCTGAATATACAATCCTGAACCAATCTAATCCTGAATACACAATCCCAAACCAATCTAATCCTGAATACAGAATCCCGAACCAATGAAATGCTGAAAATACAATCCCGAACCAATCTAATCCTGAATACACAAACCCAAACCAATAAGATGCTGAATTCACAATTTGAACCAATCTAATCCTGAATAAACAATTCCAATCCAATCTAATCCTGAATACACAAACCTAAACCAATCTCATTCCGAATATACAATCCTGCACCAATCTAATCCCGAATATACAATACCAAACTAAGCTGATCCTGAGTACACAATACCAAACCAATCTAATCCCGAATAAACAATCCCGAACCAGTCTAATCCCAAAAACACAATCCTAAACCAATCAACTCCTGAATACACAGTCACGAACCAATCTAATCCTGAATATGCAATTCCTAACCAATCAAATCCTGAATACACAAACCCAAACCAATCTAATCCCGGATATACAACCCTGAACCAATCTAATCCTGAATACACAATCCCAAACCAATCTAAGCCTGAATTCACAATCCCGAACCAATCTAATACTGAATACAAACCCTCAAAGCCATTTAATCCTGAATACATAATCCTGAACCAATCAAATCCAACCACACAATCCTAAATGAATATACTCATGAGTACACAATTCCAAACAAATCCCAAATGGACCATCCCAAACCAATCTAATCCTGAATACACAATCCTGAGAAAATCAAATCCAGAATTCATAAAACCAAACCAATCTAATGGTGAATACACAATCCAGAACCAATCAAATGCTGAATATACAATCCTGAACCAATCTAATCCTGAATACACAAACCCTAACCAATCAGAACCTGAAAAATCAATCCTGAACCAATCAAATCCTGAATAAAAAATGCCAATCCAATCAAATCCTGAATACACAAACCTAAACCAATCTAATCCCGAATACACAATCCCAAACCAATCTAATCCTGAAAACACAATGCTGAACCAATCTAATCCCGAATACACAATCCTGAAACAATCTAATCCTGAATACACAAACCTAAACCAATCTAATTCCGAATATACCATCCTGAACCAATCTAATCCCGAATATACAATCCCAAACTAAGCTAATCCTGTGTACACAATACCAAACCAATCTAATCCCGAATACACAATCCTGAATCAATCTAATCCCGAATACACAATCCTGAACCAATCTAATCGTGAATACACAATCCTGAACCAATCAAATCCTGAGTACACAATCCCGAACCAATCTAACCCTGAATATGCAATTCCTAACTAATCAAATCCTGAATACACAAACCCAAACCAATCTAATCCTGAATACACAATCCTGAACCAATCTAATCCTGAATACACAATCCTGAACCAATCTAATCCTGATCTCACAATCCCGAACCAATCTAATCCTGAAGACACAATTCCGAGCCAATCTAATCCTGAATACACAATCCTGAACAAATCTAATCGTGAATAGACAATCCTGAACCAATCAAATACTGAGTACACAATACTGAACCAATCTAATCCTGAATTCATAAAACCAAACCAATCTAATCCCGAATACACAATCCTGAATAATCTAATCCTGAATACACAATCCCAAACCAACCTAATCCTGAACCCACAATCCCTAGCCAATCTAATGCTGAATACACAATTCCTAACCAGTCTAATCCTGAATAAACAATCCTGAACAAATCTAATCGTGAATACACAATCCTGAACCAATCAAATCCTGAGTACACAATCCCGAACCAATCTAATCCTGAATATGCAATTCCTAATCAATCAAATCCTGAATACACAAACCCAAACCAATCTAATCCTGAATATACAATCCTGAAACAATCTAATCCTGAATACACAATCCTAAACCAATCTAATCCTGAATACACAACCCCGAACCAATCAAATCCTGAATATACAATCCCGAACCAATCTAATCCTGAATACACAAACCCAAACCAATCGGATCCTGAATTCACAATCCTGAACCAATCTAATCCTGAATAAACAATGCCAATCCAATCTAATCCTGAATACACAAACCTAAACCAATCAAATTCCGAGCACACAATCCCAAACCAATCTCATCCTGAATACACAATCCTGAACCAATCTAATCCTGAATACACAATCCTGAAACAATCTAATCCTGAATACACAAACCTAAACCAATCTAAATCCGAATATACAATCCTGAACCAATCTACTCCCGAATATACAATCCCAAACTAAGCTAATACTGAGTAGACAATACCAAACCAATCTAATCCTGAAAACACAATCCTGAACCAATCTAATCCTGAATACACAATCCCAAAGCAATCTAATCCAGAATGCACAATCCTGAACCAATCTAATCCTGAATACATAATTCCGAACCAATCTAATCCTGAATACATAATTCCAAACCTATCTCATCCCGAATACATAATCCTGAATCAATCTAATCCTGAATAAATAATCCCAAACCAATCTAATCCTGAATTCACAATCCCGAACCAATCTAATACTGAATACAAAACCTCAAAGCCATTTAATCCTGAATATATAATCCTGAACCAATCAAATCCAACCACACAATCCTAAATGAATATACTCATGAGTACACAATTCCAAACAAATCCCAAATGGACAATCCCAAACCAATCTAATCCTGAATACACAATCCCGAAAAAATCAAATCCTGAATTCATAAAACCAAACCAATCTAATGGCGAATACACAATCCTGAATCAATCTAATCCCGAATACACAATCCCAAACCAATCTAATCCTGAACCCACAATCCCGAACCAATCAAATCCTGAATATACAATCCTGAACCAATCTAATCCTGAATACACAAACCCTAACCAATCAGAACCTGAAAAATCAATCCTGAACCAATCAAATCCTGAATAAACAATGCCAATCCAATCAAATCCTGAATACACAAACCTAAACCAATCTAATCCCGAATACACAATCCCAAACCAATCTAATCCTGAAAACACAATCCTGAACCAATCTAATCCCGAATACACAATCCTGAAGCAATCTAATCCTGAATACACAAACCAAAACCAATCTAATTCCGAATATACCATCCTGAACCAATCTAATCCCGAATATACAATCCCAAACTTAGCTAATCCTGAGTACACAATACCAAACCAATCTAATCCCGAATACACAATCCTGAACCATTCTAATCGTGAATACACAATCCTGAACCAATCAAATCCTGAGTACACAATCCCGAACCAATCTAACCCTGAATATGCAATTTCTAACCAATCAAATCCTGAATACACAAACCCAAACCAATCTAATCCTGAATATACCCTCCCGAACCAATCTAATCCCGAATACAAAATCCCAAACCAATCTAATCCTGAATACACAATCCTGAACCAATCTAATTGTGAATACACAATCCTGAACCAATCAAATCCTGAGTACACAATCCCAAACCAATCTAATCCTGAATATGCAATTCCTAACCAATCAAATCCTGAATACACAATCCCAAACCAATCAAATCCTGAATACACAAACCCAAACCAATCTAATCCTGAATATACAATCCTGAACCAATCTAATCATGAATACACAATCCCAAACCAATCTAATCCTGAATACACAATCCCAAACCAATCTAATCCTGAATACACAATCCTGAACAAATCTAATCGTGAATACACAATCCTGAACCAATCAAATCCTGAGTACACAATCCCGAACCAATCTAATCCTGAATATGCAATTCCTAATCAATCAAATCCTGAATACACAAACCCAAACAAATCTAATCCTGAATATACAATCCTGAACCAATCTAATCCTGAATACACAATCCTAAACCAATCTAATCCTGAATACACAATCCTGAACCAATCAAATCCTGAATATACAATCCCGAACCAATCTAATCCTGAATACACAAACCCAAACCAATCCGATCCTGAATTCACAATCCTGAACCAATCTAATCCTGAATAAACAATGCCAATCCAATCTTATCCTGAATACACAAACCTAAACCAATCAAATCCCGAACACACAATCCCAAACCAATCTAATCCTGAATACACAATCCTGAACCAATCTAATCCCGAATACACAATCCTGAAACAATCTAATCCTGAATACACAAACCTAAACCAATCTAAATCCGAATATACAATCCTGAACCAATCTAATCCCGAATATACAATCCCAAACTAAGCTAATACTGATTACACAATACCAAACCAATCTAATCCTGAAAACACAATCCTGAACCAATCTAATCCTGAATACACATTCCCAAAGCAATCTACTCCTGAGTACACAATTCGAAACCAATCTAATCCTGAATACACAATCCCAAAACAATCTAATCCAGAATACACAATCCTGAACCAATCTAACCCTGAATACATAATTCCAAACCTATCTCATCCCGAATACATAATCCTGAATCAATCTAATCCTGAATAAATAATCCCAAACCAATCTAATCCTGAATTCACAATCCCGAACCAATCTAATACTGAATACAAAACCTCAAAGCCATTTAATCCTGAATACATAATCCTGAACCAATCAAATCCAACCACACAATCCTAAATGAATATACTCATGAGTACACAATTCCAAACTAATCCCAAAAACACAATCCTAAACCAATCAACTCCTGAATACACAGTCACGAACCAATCTAATCCTGAATATGCAATTCCTAACCAATCTAATCCTGAATACACAAACCCAAACCAATCTAATCCTGAATATACAACCCTGAACCAAACTAATCCTGAATACACAATCCCAAACCAATCTAATCCTGAATACATAATTCCGAACCAAGCTAATTCTGAATACATAATTCCAAACCTATCTTATCCCGAATACATAATCCTGAATCAATCTAATCCTGAATAAATAATCCCAAACCAATCAAATCCTGAATACACAAACCCAAACCTATCTAATCCTGAATATACAATCCTGAACTAATCAAATCCTGAGTACACAATCCCGAACCAATCTAATCCTGAATATGCAATTCCTAATCAAACAAATCCTGAATACACAAACCCAAACCAATCGAATCCTGAATATACAATCCTGAACCAATCTAATCCTGAATACACAATCCCAAACCAACCTAATCCTGAATACACAATCCCGAACCAATCAAATCCTGAATATACAATCCCGAACCAATCTAATCCTGAATACACAAACCCAAACCAATCGGATCCTGAATTCACAATTCTGAACCAATCTAATCCTGAATAAACAACGCCAATCCAATCAAACCTGAATACACAAACCTAAACCAATCAAATCCCGAACACACAATCCAAAACCAATCTAATCCTGAATACACAATCCTGAACCAATCTAATCCCGAATACACAATCCTGAAACAATCTAATCCTGAATACACAAACCTGAACCAATCTAAATCCGAATATAAAATCCTGAACCAATCTAATCCCGAATATACAATCCCAAACTAAGCTAATACTGAGTACACAATACCAAACCAATCTAATCCTGAAAACACAATCCTGAAACAATCTAATCCTGAATACACAATCCCAAAGCAATCCAATCCTGAGTACACAATTCGAAACCAATCTAATCCTGAATACACAATCCCAAAACAATCTAATCCAGAATACACAATCCTGAACCAATCTAATCCTGAATACTTAATTCCAAACCTATCTCATACCGAATACATAATCCTGAATCAATCTAATACTGAATAAATAATCCCAAACCAATCTAATCCTGAATATACAATCCTGAACCAATCTAATCCTGAATACACAATCCTAAACCAATCTAATCCTGAATACACAATCCCGAACCAATCAAATCCTGAATATACAATGCCGAACCAATCTAATCCTGAATACACAAACCCAAACCAATCGGATCCTGAATTCACAATCCTGAACCAATCTAATCCTGAATAAACAATGCCAATCCAATCTAATCCTGAATACACAAACCTAAACCAATCAAATCCCGAACACACAATCCCAAACCAATCTAATCCTGAATACACAATCCTGAACCAATCTAATCCTGAATACACAATCCTGAAACAATCTAATCCTGAATACACAAACCTAATCCAATCTAAATCCGAATATACAATCCTGAACCAATCTACTCCCGAGTATACCATCCCAAACTAAGCTAATACTGAGTACACAATACCAAACCAATCTAATCCTGAAAACACAATCCTGAACCAATCTAATCTTGAATACACAAACCCAAAGCAATCTAATCCTGAGTACACAATTCGAAACCAATCTAATCCTGAATACACAATCCCAAACCAATCTAATACTGAATACACAAACCCAAAACAATAAGATCCAAAATTCACAATCCTGAAACAATCTAATCCTGAATAAACAATGCCAAACACATCTAATCCTGAATACACAAACCCAAAACAATAAGATCCAAAATTCACAATCCTGAAAAAATCTAATCCGGAATAAACAATGCCAAACCCATCTAATCCTGAATACACAAACCCAAAACAATAAGATCCAAAATTCACAATCCTGAAACAATCTAATCCTGAATAAACAATGCCAATCCAATCAAATCCTGAATACACAAACCCAAACCAATCTAATCCTGAATATACAATCCTGAACCAATCTCATCCTGTATACACAATCCCAAACCAATCTAATCCTGAATACACAATCCCGAACCAATCAAATCCAAAATATACAATCCTGAACCAATCTAATCCTGAATACACAAACCCAAACCAATCAGATCCTGAAAACTCAATCCTGAACCAATCAAAACCTGAATAAACACTGCCAATCCAATTAAATCCTGAATACACAAACCTAAACCAATCTAATCCCGAACACACAATCCCAAACAAATCTAATCCTGAAAACACACTCCTGAACCAATCTAATACCGAATACACAATCCTGAAACAATCTAATCCTGAATACACAAACCTAAACCAATCTAATTCCGAATATACCATCCTGAACCAATCTAATCCCGAATACACAATCCTGAACCATTCTCATCGTGAATGCACAATCCTGAACCAATCAAATCCTGAGTACACAATCCTGAACCAATCTAATCCCGAATACAAAATCCAAAAACAATCTAATCCTGAATATAACATCCCGAACCAATCTAATCCCGAATACACAATCCTGAACCAATCTAATCCTGAATACACAATCCTGAACCAATCTAATCCTGAATACAGAATCCTGAACCAATCTAATCCCGAATACACAATCCCAAACCAATCTAATCCTGTACTCACAATCCCGAACCAATCTAATCCTGAAGACACAATTCCGAGCCAATCTAATCCTGAATACACAATCCTGAACAAATCTAATCGTGAATAGACAATCCTGAACCAATCAAATACTGAGTACACAATCCCGAACCAATCTGACCCTGAATATGCAATTCCTAACCAATCAAATCCTGAATACACAAACCCAAACCAATCTAATCCTGAATATACCATCCCGAACCAATCTAATCCCGAATACAAAATCCCAAACCAATCTAATCCTGAATAAACAATCCTGAACCAATCTAATCCTGAATACACAATCCTGAACCAATCTAATCCCGAATACACAATCCCAAACCAATCTAATCCTGAAAACACAGTGCTGAACCAATTTAATCCCGAATACACAATCCTGAAACAATCTAATCCTGAATACAAAAACCTAAACCAATCTAAAACCGAATATACCATCCTGAACCAATCTAATCCCGAATATACAATCCCAAACTAAGCTAATCCTGTGTACACAATACCAAACCAATCTAATCCAGAATACACAATCCTGAATCAATCTAATCCCGAATACACAATCCTGAACCAATCTAATCGTGAATACACAATCCTGAACCAATCAAATCCTGAGTACACAAACCCGAACCAATCTAACCCTGAATATGCAATTCCTAACTAATCAAATCCTGAATACACAAACCCAAACCAATCTAATCCTGAATATACCATCCCGAACCAATCTAATCCCGAATACAAAATCCCAAACCAATCTAATCCTGAATACACAATCCTGAACCAATCTAATCCTGAATACACAATCCTGAACCAATCTAATCCCGAATACACAATCCCAAACCAATCTAATCCTGAACTCACAATCCCGAACCAATCTAATCCTGAAGACACAATTCCGAGCCAATCTAATCCTGAATACACAATCCTGAACAAATCTAATCGTGAATAGACAATCCTGAACCAATCAAATACTGAGTACACAATACTGAACCAATCTAATCCTGAATTCATAAAACCAAATCAATCTAATCCCGAATACACAATCCTGAATAATCTAATCCTGAATACACAATCCCAAACCAACCTAATCCTGAACCCACAATCCTGAACCAATCTAATGCTGAATACACAATTCCTTACCAATCTAATCCTGAATAAACAATCCTGAACAAATCTAATCGTGAATACACAATCCTGAACCAATCAAATCCTGAGTACACAATCCCGAACCAATCTAATCCTGAATATGCAATTCCTAATCAATCAAATCCTGAATACACAAACCCAAACCAATCTAATCCTGAATATACAATCCTGAACCAATCTAATCCTGAATACACAATCCCAAACCAATCTAATCCTGAATACACAATCCCGAACCAATCAAATCCTGAATGTACAATCCTGAACCAATCTAATCCTGAATACACAAACCCAAACCAATCAGATCCTAAATTCACAATCCTGAACCCATCTAATCCTGAATAAACAATGCCAATCCAATCAAATCCTGAATACACAAACCTAAACCAATCTAACCCCGAACGCACAATCCCAAACCAATCTAATCCTGAATACACAATCCTGAAACAATCTAATCCTGAATACACAAACCTGAACCAATCTAAATCCGAATATACAATCCTGAACCAATCTAATTACCGATATACAATCCCAAACTAAGCTAATACTGAGTACACAATACCAAACCAATCTAATCCTGAATACACAATCCCGAACCAATCTAATCCTGAATACACAAACCCAAACCAATCAGAACCTGAATTCACAATCCTGAAGCAATCTAATCCTGAATAAACAATGCCAATCCAATCAAATCCTGAATACACAAACCTAAACCAATCTATTCCCGAACACACAATCCCAAACCAATCTAATCCTGAATACACAATCCTGAACAAATCTAATCGTGAATAGACAATCCTGAACCAATCAAATACTGAGTACACAATACTGAACCAATCTAATCCTGAATTCATAAAACCAAACCAATCTAATCCCGAATACACAATCCTGAATAATCTAATCCTGAATACACAATCCCAAACCAACCTAATCCTGAACCCACAATCCTGAACCAATCTAATGCTGAATACACAATTCCTAACCAATCTAATCCTGAATAAACAATCCTGAACAAATCTAATCGTGAATACACAATCCTGAACCAATCAAATCCTGAGTACACAATCCCGAACCAATCTAATACTGAATATGCAATTCCTAATCAATCAAATCCTGAATACACAAACCCAAACCAATCTAATCCTGAATATACAACCCTGAACCAATCTAATCCTGAATACACAATCCTAAACCAATATAATCCTGAATACACAATCCCGAACCAATCAAATCCTGAATATACAATCCCGAACCAATCTAATCCTGAATACACAAACCCAAACCAATCGGATCCTGAATTCACAATCCTGAACCAATCTAATCTTGAATAAACAATGCCAATCCAATCTAATCCTGAATACACAAACCTAAACCAATCAAATCCCGAGCACACAATCCCAAACCAATCTAATCCTGAATACACAATCCTGAACCAATCTAATCCTGAATACACAATCCTGAAACAATCTAATCCTGAATACACAAACCTAAACCAATCTAAATCCGAATATACAATCCTGAACCAATCTACTCCCGAATATGCAATCCCAAACTAAGCTAATACTGAGTACACAATACCAAACCAATCTAATCCTGAAAACACAATCCTGAACCAATCTAATCCTGAATACACAATCCCAAAGCAATCTAATCCTGAGTACACAATTCGAAACCAATCTAATCCTGAATACACAATCCCAAAACAATCTAATCCAGAATACACAATCCTGAACCAATCTAATCCTGAATACATAATTCCGAACCAATCTAATCCTGAATACATAATTCCAAACCTATCTCATCCCGAATACATAATCCTTAATCAATCTAATCCTGAATAAATAATCCCAAACCAATCTAATCCTGAATTCACAATCCCGAACCAATCTAATACTGAATACAAAACCTCAAAGCCATTTAATCCTGAATACATAATCCTGAACCAATCAAATCCAACCACACAATCCTAAATGAATATACTCATCAGTACACAATTCCAAACAAATCCCAAATGGACAATCCCAAACCAATCTAATCCTGAATACACAATCCTGAAAAAATCAAATCCAGAATTCATAAAACCAAACCAATCTAATGGTGAATACACAATCCTGAACCAATCAAATCCCGAATACACAATCCCAAACCAATCTAATCCTGAACCCACAATCCAGAACCAATCAAATGCTGAATATACAATCCTGAAACAATCTAATCCTGAATACACAAACCCTAACCAATCAGAACCTGAAAAATCAATCCTGAACCAATCAAATCCTGAATCAACAATGCCAATCGAATCAAATCCTGAATACACAAACCTAAACCAATCTAATCCCGAATACACAATCCCAAACCAATCTAATCCTGAAAACACAATGCTGAACCAATCTAATCCCGAATACACAATCCTGAAACAATCTAATCCTGAATACACAAACCTAAACCAATCTAATTCCGAATATACCATCCTGAACCAATCTAATCCCGAATATACAATCCCAAACTAAGCTAATCCTGTGTACACAATACCAAACCAATCTAATCCAGAATACACAATCCTGAATCAATCTAATCCCGAATACACAATCCTGAACCAATCTAATCGTGAATACACAATCCTGAACCAATCAAATCCTGAGTACACAAACCCGAACCAATCTAACCCTGAATATGCAATTCCTAACTAATCAAATCCTGAATACACAAACCCAAACCAATCTAATCCTGAATATACCATCCCGAACCAATCTAATCCCGAATACAAAATCCCAAACCAATCTAATCCTGAATACACAATCCTGAACCAATCTAATCCTGAATACACAATCCTGAACCAATCTAATCCCGAATACACAATCCCAAACCAATCTAATCCTGAACTCACAATCCCGAACCAATCTAATCCTGAAGACACAATTCCGAGCCAATCTAATCCTGAATACACAATCCTGAACAAATCTAATCGTGAATAGACAATCCTGAACCAATCAAATACTGAGTACACAATACTGAACCAATCTAATCCTGAATTCATAAAACCAAACCAATCTAATCCCGAATACACAATCCTGAATAATCTAATCCTGAATACACAATCCCAAACCAACCTAATCCTGAACCCACAATCCTGAACCAATCTAATGCTGAATACACAATTCCTAACCAATCTAATCCTGAATAAACAATCCTGAACAAATCTAATCGTGAATACACAATCCTGAACCAATCAAATCCTGAGTACACAATCCCGAACCAATCTAATACTGAATATGCAATTCCTAATCAATCAAATCCTGAATACACAAACCCAAACCAATCTAATCCTGAATATACAATCCTGAACCAATCTAATCCTGAACACACAATCCCAAACCAATCTAATCCTGAATACACAATCCCGAACCAATCAAATCCTGAATACACAATCCTGAACCAATCTAATCCTGAATACACAAACCCAAACCAATCAGATCCTAAATTCACAATCCTGAACCCATCTAATCCTGAATAAACAATGCCAATCCAATCAAATCCTGAATACACAAACCTAAACCAATCTAACCCCGAACGCACAATCCCAAACCAATCTAATCATGAATACACAATCCTGAAACAATCTAATCCTGAGTACACAAACCTGAACCAATCTAAATCCGAATATACAATCCTGAACCAATCTAATTACCGATATAAAATCCCAAACTAAGCTAATACTGAGTACACAATACCAAACCAATCTAATCCTGAATACACAATCCCGAACCACTCTAATCCTGAATACACAAACCCAAACCAATCAGAACCTGAATTCACAATCGTGAAGCAATCTAATCCTGAATAAACAATGCCAATCCAATCAAATCCTGAATACACAAACCTAAACCAATCTATTCCCGAACACACAATCCCAAACCAATCTAATCCTGAATACACAATCCTGAACAAATCTAATCGTGAATAGACAATCCTGAACCAATCAAATACTGAGTACACAATACTGAACCAATCTAATCCTGAATTCATAAAACCAAACCAATCTAATCCCGAATACACAATCCTGAATAATCTAATCCTGAATACACAATCCCAAACCAACCTAATCCTGAACCCACAATCCTGAACCAATCTAATGCTGAATACACAATTCCTAACCAATCTAATCCTGAATAAACAATCCTGAACAAATCTAATCGTGAATACACAATCCTGAACCAATCAAATCCTGAGTACACAATCCCGAACCAATCCAATACTGAATATGCAATTCCTAATCAATCAAATCCTGAATACACAAACCCAAACCAATCTAATCCTGAATATACAATCCTGAACCAATCTAATCCTGAACACACAATCCCAAACCAATCTAATCCTGAATACACAATCCCGAACCAATCAAATCCTGAATATACAATCCTGAACCAATCTAATCCTGAATACACAAACCCAAACCAATCAGATCCTAAATTCACAATCCTGAACCCATCTAATCCTGAATAAACAATGCCAATCCAATCAAATCCTGAATACACAAACCTAAACCAATCTAACCCCGAACGCACAATCCCAAACCAATCTAATCATGAATACACAATCCTGAAACAATCTAATCCTGAATACACAAACCTGAACCAATCTAAATCCGAATATACAATCCTGAACCAATCTAATTACCGATATACAATCCCAAACTAAGCTAATACTGAGTACACAATACCAAACCAATCTAATCCTGAAAACACAATCCTGAACCAATCTAATCCTGAATACACAATCCCAAAGCAATCTAATCCTGAGTACACAATTCGAAACCAATCTAATCCTGAATACACAATCCCAAAACAATCTAATCCAGAATACACAATCCTGAACCAATCTAATCCTGAATACATAATTCCGAACCAATCTAATCCTGAATACATAATTCCAAACCTATCTCATCCCGAATACATAATCCTGAATCAATCTAATCCTGAATAAATAATCCCAAACCAATCTAATCCTGAATTCACAATCCCGAACCAATCTAATACTGAATACAAAACCTCAAAGCCATTTAATCCTGAATACATAATCCTGAACCAATCAAATCCAACCACACAATCCTAAATGAATATACTCATCAGTACACAATTCCAAACAAATCCCAAATGGACAATCCCAAACCAATCTAATCCTGAATACACAATCCTGAAAAAATCAAATCCAGAATTCATAAAACCAAACCAATCTAATGGTGAATACACAATCCTGAACCAATCAAATCCCGAATACACAATCCCAAACCAATCTAATCCTGAACCCACAATCCAGAACCAATCAAATGCTGAATATACAATCCTGAAACAATCTAATCCTGAATACACAAACCCTAACCAATCAGAACCTGAAAAATCAATCCTGAACCAATCAAATCCTGAATCAACAATGCCAATCGAATCAAATCCTGAATACACAAACCTAAACCAATCTAATCCCGAATACACAATCCCAAACCAATCTAATCCTGAAAACACAATGCTGAACCAATCTAATCCCGAATACACAATCCTGAAACAATCTAATCCTGAATACACAAACCTAAACCAATCTAATTCCGAATATACCATCCTGAACCAATCTAATCCCGAATATACAATCCCAAACTAAGCTAATCCTGTGTACACAATACCAAACCAATCTAATCCAGAATACACAATCCTGAATCAATCTAATCCCGAATACACAATCCTGAACCAATCTAATCGTGAATACACAATCCTGAACCAATCAAATCCTGAGTACACAAACCCGAACCAATCTAACCCTGAATATGCAATTCCTAACTAATCAAATCCTGAATACACAAACCCAAACCAATCTAATCCTGAATATACCATCCCGAACCAATCTAATCCCGAATACAAAATCCCAAACCAATCTAATCCTGAATACACAATCCTGAACCAATCTAATCCTGAATACACAATCCTGAACCAATCTAATCCCGAATACACAATCCCAAACCAATCTAATCCTGAACTCACAATCCCGAACCAATCTAATCCTGAAGACACAATTCCGAGCCAATCTAATCCTGAATACACAATCCTGAACAAATCTAATCGTGAATAGACAATCCTGAACCAATCAAATACTGAGTACACAATACTGAACCAATCTAATCCTGAATTCATAAAACCAAACCAATCTAATCCCGAATACACAATCCTGAATAATCTAATCCTGAATACACAATCCCAAACCAACCTAATCCTGAACCCACAATCCTGAACCAATCTAATGCTGAATACACAATTCCTAACCAATCTAATCCTGAATAAACAATCCTGAACAAATCTAATCGTGAATACACAATCCTGAACCAATCAAATCCTGAGTACACAATCCCGAACCAATCTAATACTGAATATGCAATTCCTAATCAATCAAATCCTGAATACACAAACCCAAACCAATCTAATCCTGAATATACAATCCTGAACCAATCTAATCCTGAACACACAATCCCAAACCAATCTAATCCTGAATACACAATCCCGAACCAATCAAATCCTGAATACACAATCCTGAACCAATCTAATCCTGAATACACAAACCCAAACCAATCAGATCCTAAATTCACAATCCTGAACCCATCTAATCCTGAATAAACAATGCCAATCCAATCAAATCCTGAATACACAAACCTAAACCAATCTAACCCCGAACGCACAATCCCAAACCAATCTAATCATGAATACACAATCCTGAAACAATCTAATCCTGAATACACAAACCTGAACCAATCTAAATCCGAATATACAATCCTGAACCAATCTAATTACCGATATACAATCCCAAACTAAGCTAATACTGAGTACACAATACCAAACCAATCTAATCCTGAATACACAATCCCGAACCACTCTAATCCTGAATACACAAACCCAAACCAATCAGAACCTGAATTCACAATCGTGAAGCAATCTAATCCTGAATAAACAATGCCAATCCAATCAAATCCTGAATACACAAACCTAAACCAATCTATTCCCGAACACACAATCCCAAACCAATCTAATCCTGAATACACAATCCTGAACAAATCTAATCGTGAATAGACAATCCTGAACCAATCAAATACTGAGTACACAATACTGAACCAATCTAATCCTGAATTCATAAAACCAAACCAATCTAATCCCGAATACACAATCCTGAATAATCTAATCCTGAATACACAATCCCAAACCAACCTAATCCTGAACCCACAATCCTGAACCAATCTAATGCTGAATACACAATTCCTAACCAATCTAATCCTGAATAAACAATCCTGAACAAATCTAATCGTGAATACACAATCCTGAACCAATCAAATCCTGAGTACACAATCCCGAACCAATCCAATACTGAATATGCAATTCCTAATCAATCAAATCCTGAATACACAAACCCAAACCAATCTAATCCTGAATATACAATCCTGAACCAATCTAATCCTGAACACACAATCCCAAACCAATCTAATCCTGAATACACAATCCCGAACCAATCAAATCCTGAATATACAATCCTGAACCAATCTAATCCTGAATACACAAACCCAAACCAATCAGATCCTAAATTCACAATCCTGAACCCATCTAATCCTGAATAAACAATGCCAATCCAATCAAATCCTGAATACACAAACCTAAACCAATCTAACCCCGAACGCACAATCCCAAACCAATCTAATCATGAATACACAATCCTGAAACAATCTAATCCTGAATACACAAACCTGAACCAATCTAAATCCGAATATACAATCCTGAACCAATCTAATTACCGATATACAATCCCAAACTAAGCTAATACTGAGTACACAATACCAAACCAATCTAATCCTGAAAACACAATCCTGAACCAATCTAATCCTGAATACACAATCCCAAAGCAATCTAATCCTGAGTACACAATTCGAAACCAATCTAATCCTGAATACACAATCCCAAAACAATCTAATCCAGAATACACAATCCTGAACCAATCTAATCCTGAATACATAATTCCGAACCAATCTAATCCTGAATACATAATTCCAAACCTATCTCATCCCGAATACATAATCCTGAATCAATCTAATCCTGAATAAATAATCCCAAACCAATCTAATCCTGAATTCACAATCCCGAACCAATCTAATACTGAATACAAAACCTCAAAGCCATTTAATCCTGAATACATAATCCTGAACCAATCAAATCCAACCACACAATCCTAAATGAATATACTCATCAGTACACAATTCCAAACAAATCCCAAATGGACAATCCCAAAGCAATCTAATCCTGAATACACAATCCTGAAAAAATCAAATCCAGAATTCATAAAACCAAACCAATCTAATGGTGAATACGCAATCCTGAACCAATCAAATCCCGAATACACAATCCCAAACCAATCTAATCCTGAACCCACAATCCAGAACCAATCAAATGCTGAATATACAATCCTGAAACAATCTAATCCTGAATACACAAACCCTAACCAATCAGAACCTGAAAAATCAATCCTGAACCAATCAAATCCTGAATCAACAATGCCAATCGAATCAAATCCTGAATACACAAACCTAAACCAATCTAATCCCGAATACACAATCCCAAACCAATCTAATCCTGAAAACACAATGCTGAACCAATCTAATCCCGAATACACAATCCTGAAACAATCTAATCCTGAATACACAAACCTAAACCAATCTAATTCCGAATATACCATCCTGAACCAATCTAATCCCGAATATACAATCCCAAACTAAGCTAATCCTGTGTACACAATACCAAACCAATCTAATCCAGAATACACAATCCTGAATCAATCTAATCCCGAATACACAATCCAGAACCAATCTAATCGTGAATACACAATCCTGAACCAATCAAATCCTGAGTACACAAACCCGAACCAATCTAACCCTGAATATGCAATTCCTAACTAATCAAATCCTGAATACACAAACCCAAACCAATCTAATCCTGAATATACCATCCCGAACCAATCTAATCCCGAATACAAAATCCCAAACCAATCTAATCCTGAATACACAATCCTGAACCAATCTAATCCTGAATACACAATCCTGAACCAATCTAATCCCGAATACACAATCCCAAACCAATCTAATCCTGAACTCACAATCCCGAACCAATCTAATCCTGAAGACACAATTCCGAGCCAATCTAATCCTGAATACACAATCCTGAACAAATCTAATCGTGAATAGACAATCCTGAACCAATCAAATACTGAGTACACAATACTGAACCAATCTAATCCTGAATTCATAAAACCAAACCAATCTAATCCCGAATACACAATCCTGAATAATCTAATCCTGAATACACAATCCCAAACCAACCTAATCCTGAACCCACAATCCTGAACCAATCTAATGCTGAATACACAATTCCTAACCAATCTAATCCTGAATAAACAATCCTGAACAAATCTAATCGTGAATACACAATCCTGAACCAATCAAATCCTGAGTACACAATCCCGAACCAATCTAATACTGAATATGCAATTCCTAATCAATCAAATCCTGAATACACAAACCCAAACCAATCTAATCCTGAATATACAATCCTGAACCAATCTAATCCTGAACACACAATCCCAAACCAATCTAATCCTGAATACACAATCCCGAACCAATCAAATCCTGAATATACAATCCTGAACCAATCTAATCCTGAATACACAAACCCAAACCAATCAGATCCTAAATTCACAATCCTGAACCCATCTAATCCTGAATAAACAATGCCAATCCAATCAAATCCTGAATACACAAACCTAAACCAATCTAACCCCGAACGCACAATCCCAAACCAATCTAATCATGAATACACAATCCTGAAACAATCTAATCCTGAATACACAAACCTGAACCAATCTAAATCCGAATATACAATCCTGAACCAATCTAATTACCGATATACAATCCCAAACTAAGCTAATACTGAGTACACAATACCAAACCAATCTAATCCTGAATACACAATCCCGAACCACTCTAATCCTGAATACACAAACCCAAACCAATCAGAACCTGAATTCACAATCGTGAAGCAATCTAATCCTGAATAAACAATGCCAATCCAATCAAATCCTGAATACACAAACCTAAACCAATCTATTCCCGAACACACAATCCCAAACCAATCTAATCCTGAATACACAATCCTGAACAAATCTAATCGTGAATAGACAATCCTGAACCAATCAAATACTGAGTACACAATACTGAACCAATCTAATCCTGAATTCATAAAACCAAACCAATCTAATCCCGAATACACAATCCTGAATAATCTAATCCTGAATACACAATCCCAAACCAACCTAATCCTGAACCCACAATCCTGAACCAATCTAATGCTGAATACACAATTCCTAACCAATCTAATCCTGAATAAACAATCCTGAACAAATCTAATCGTGAATACACAATCCTGAACCAATCAAATCCTGAGTACACAATCCCGAACCAATCAAATACTGAATATGCAATTCCTAATCAATCAAATCCTGAATACACAAACCCAAACCAATCTAATCCTGAATATACAATCCTGAACCAATCTAATCCTGAATACACAATCCTGAACCAATCTAATCCCGAATACACAATCCCAAACCAATCTAATCCTGAACTCACAATCCCGAACCAATCTAATCCTGAAGACACAATTCCGAGCCAATCTAATCCTGAATACACAATCCTGAACAAATCTAATCGTGAATAGACAATCCTGAACCAATCAAATACTGAGTACACAATACTGAACCAATCTAATCCTGAATTCATAAAACCAAACCAATCTAATCCCGAATACACAATCCTGAATAATCTAATCCTGAATACACAATCCCAAACCAACCTAATCCTGAACCCACAATCCTGAACCAATCTAATGCTGAATACACAATTCCTAACCAATCTAATCCTGAATAAACAATCCTGAACAAATCTAATCGTGAATACACAATCCTGAACCAATCAAATCCTGAGTACACAATCCCGAACCAATCTAATACTGAATATGCAATTCCTAATCAATCAAATCCTGAATACACAAACCCAAACCAATCTAATCCTGAATATACAATCCTGAACCAATCTAATCCTGAACACACAATCCCAAACCAATCTAATCCTGAATACACAATCCCGAACCAATCAAATCCTGAATATACAATCCTGAACCAATCTAATCCTGAATACACAAACCCAAACCAATCAGATCCTAAATTCACAATCCTGAACCCATCTAATCCTGAATAAACAATGCCAATCCAATCAAATCCTGAATACACAAACCTAAACCAATCTAACCCCGAACGCACAATCCCAAACCAATCTAATCATGAATACACAATCCTGAAACAATCTAATCCTGAATACACAAACCTGAACCAATCTAAATCCGAATATACAATCCTGAACCAATCTAATTACCGATATACAATCCCAAACTAAGCTAATACTGAGTACACAATACCAAACCAATCCAATCCTGAATACACAATCCCGAACCACTCTAATCCTGAATACACAAACCCAAACCAATCAGAACCTGAATTCACAATCCTGAAGCAATCTAATCCTGAATAAACAATGCCAATCCAATCAAATCCTGAATACACAAACCTAAACCAATCTATTCCCGAACACACAATCCCAAACCAATCTAATCCTGAATACACAATCCTGAACAAATCTAATCGTGAATAGACAATCCTGAACCAATCAAATACTGAGTACACAATACTGAACCAATCTAATCCTGAATTCATAAAACCAAACCAATCTAATCCCGAATACACAATCCTGAATAATCTAATCCTGAATACACAATCCCAAACCAACCTAATCCTGAACCCACAATCCTGAACCAATCTAATGCTGAATACACAATTCCTAACCAATCTAATCCTGAATAAACAATCCTGAACAAATCTAATCGTGAATACACAATCCTGAACCAATCAAATCCTGAGTACACAATCCCGAACCAATCAAATACTGAATATGCAATTCCTAATCAATCAAATCCTGAATACACAAACCCAAACCAATCTAATCCTGAATATACAATCCTGAACCAATCTAATCCTGAATACACAATCCTAAACCAATCTAATCCTGAATACACAATCCCGAACCAATCAAATCCTGAATATACAATCCCGAACCAATCTAATCCTGAATACACAAACCCAAACCAATTGGATCCTGAATTCACAATCCTGAACCAATCTAATCCTGAATAAACAATGCCAATCCAATCTAATCCTGAATAAACAAACCTAAACCAATCAAATCCCGAGCACACAATCCCAAACCAATCTAATCCTGAATACACAATCCTGAACCAATCTAATCCTGAATACACAATCCTGAAACAATCTAATCCTGCATACACAAACCTAAACCAATCTAAATCCGAATATACAATCCTGAACCAATCTAATCCCGAATATACAATCCCAAACTAAGCTAATACTGATTACACAATACCAAACCAATCTAATCCTGAAAACACAATCCTGAACCAATCTAATCCTGAATACACAAACCCAAACCAATCTTCTCCTGAGTACACAATTCGAAACCAATCTAATCCTGAATACACAATACCAAAACAATCTAATCCAGAATACACAATCCTGAACCAATCTAATCCTGAATACATAATTCCGAACCAATCTAATCCTGAATACATAATTCCAAACCTATCTCATCCCGAATACATAATCCTGAATCAATCTAATCCTGAATAAATAATCCCAAACCAATCTAATCCTGAATTCACAATCCCGAACCAATCTAATACTGAATACAAAACCTCAAAGCCATTTAATCCTGAATACATAATCCTGAACCAATCAAATCCAACCACACAATCCTAACTGAATATACTCATGAGTACACAATTCCAAACAAATCCCAAATGGACAATCCCAAACCAATCTAATCCTGAATACACAATCCCGAAAAAATCAAATCCTGAATTCATAAAACCAAACCAATCTAATGGCGAATACACAATCCTGAACCAATCTAATCCCGAATACACAATCCCAAACCAATCTAATCCTGAACCCACAATCCCGAACCAATCAAATCCTGAATATACAATCCTGAACCAATCTAATCCTGAATACACAAACCCTAACCAATGAGAACCTGAAAAATCAATCCTGAACCAATCAAATCCTGAATAAACAATGCCAATCCAATCATATCCTGAATACACAAACCTAAACCAATCTAATCCCGAATACACAATCCCAAACCAATCTAATCCTGAAAACACAATCCTGAACCAATCTAATCCCGAATTCACAAACCTGAAACAATCTAATCCTGAATACACAAACCTAAACCAATCTAATTCCGAATATACCATCCTGAACCAAGCTAATCCCGAATATACAATCCCAAACTAAGCTAATCCTGAGTACACAATACCAAACCAATCTAATCCCGAATACACAATCCTGAATCAATCTAATCCCGAATACACAATCCTGAACCAATCTAATCGTGAATACACAATCCTGAACCAATCAAATCCTGAGTACACAATCCCGAACCAATCTGACCCTGAATATGCAATTCCTAACCAATCAAATCCTGAATACACAAACCCAAACCAATCTAATCCTGAATATACCATCCCGAACCAATCTAATCCCGAATACAATATCCCAAACCAATCTAATCCTGAATAAACAATCCTGAACCAATCTAATCCTGAATACACAATCCTGAACCAATCTAATCCCGAATACACAATCCCAAACCAATCTAATCCTGAATTCACAATCCCGAACCAATCTAATGCTGAAGACACAATTCCGAGCCAATCTAATCCTGAATACACAATCCTGAGCAAATCTCATCGTGAATAGACAATCCTGAACCAATCAAATACTGAGTACACAATCCCGAACCAATCTAATCCTGAATTCATAAAACCAAACCAATCTAATCCCGAATACACAATCCTGAACAATCTAATCCCGAATACACAATCCCAAACCAATCTAATCCTGAACCCACAATCCCGAACTAATCTAATGCTGAATACACAATCCCAAACCAATCTAATCCAGAATACACAATCCCGACCCAATCTAATCCTGACTACATAATTCCGAACCAATCTAATCCTGAATACATAATTCCAAAACTATTTAAACCCGAATACACAACGCTGAACCAATCTAATTCCGAATACACAATCCAGAACCAATCTAATCCTGAATAAACAATTCCGTACCAATCTAATCCTGAATACAAAACCCTGAACCAATCTAATCCTGAATACAAAATTTCGAACCAATCCAGTCCTGAATACAAATGCTCAAAGCCATTTAATCCTGAATACATAACCCTGAACCAATCAAATCCCAACCACACAATCCTAAATGAAAATACTCATGAATACTCAATCCAAAATAAATCCCAAATGTGCAATCCCAAACCAATCTAATCCTGAATACACAATTCCGAACCAATCTAATCCTGAATACACAATCCTGAACCAATCTAATCGTGAATACACAATCCTGAACCAATCTAATCCCGAATACACAATCCCAAACTAATCTAATCCTGAACCCACAATCCCGAACCAATCTAATCCTGAATACACAATTCTGAACCAATCTAATCCTGAATACACAATCCTGACCCAATCTATTCGTGAATACACAATCCTGAACCAGTCAAATCCTGAGTACACAATCCTGAACCAATCTAATCCAGAATATGCAATTCCTAATGAATCAAATCCTGAATACACAAACCCAAACCAATCTCATCCTGAATATACAATCCTGAACCAATCTAATCCTGAATACACAATCCCAAACCAATCTAATCCTGAACCCACAATCCCGAATTAATCTAATCCTGAACACACAATTCCGAACCAATCTAAACCTGAATACATAATCTTGAACAAATCTAATCGTGAATAAACAATCCTGAACCAATCAAATCCTGAGTACACAATCCCAAACAAATCTAATCCTGAATATGCAATTCCTAACCAATCAAATCCTGAATACACAAACCAAAACCAATCTAATCCTGAATCTACAATCCTGAACCAATCTAATCCTGAATACACAATCCCCAACCAATCTAATGCTGAATACACAATCCCGAACCAATCACATCCTGAATATACAATCCCGATCCAATCTAATCCTGAATACACAAACCCAAACCAATAAATCCTGAATTCACAATTTGAACCAATCTAAGCCTGAATAAACAATGCCAATCCAATCTAATCCTGAATACACAAACCTAAACCAATCTAATTCCGAATATACAATCCTGAACCAATCTAATCCCGAATATACAATCCCAAACTAAGCTAATCCTGAGTACACAATACCAAACCAATCTAATCCCGAATACACAATCCTGAATCAATCTAATCCCGAATACACAATCCTGAACCAATCTAATCCTGAATACACAATTCCGAACAAATCTAATCCTGAATACGCCATCCTGAACCAATCTAATCATGAATACACAATCCTGAACCTAACAAGTCCTGAGTACACAATCCCGAAGCAATCTAATCCTGAATATGCAATTCCTATCCAATCAAATCCTGAATACACAAACCCAAACCAATCTAATCCTGAATATAAAATCCTGAACCAATCTAATCCTGAATAAACAATCCCAAACCAATCTAATCCTGAATACACAATCTCGAACCAATCAAATCCTGAATATACAATCCCGAACCAATCTAATCCTGAATACACGAACCCAAACCAATCAGATTCTGAATTCACAATCCTGAACCAATCTAATACTGAATAAACATTGCCAATCCAATGAAATCCTGAATACACAAACCTAAACCATTCTAATCCCGAACACACAATCCCAAACAAATCTAATCCTGAAAACACAATCCTGAACCAATCTAATCCCGAATACACAATCCTGAAACAATCTACTCCTGAATACACAAACCTGAACCAATCTAATTCCGAATATACAATCCTGAACCAATCTAATCCTGAATACACAATCCCAAACCAATCTAATGCTGAATACACAATCCTGACCCAATCTAATCGTGAATAGACAATCCTGAACCAATCAAATCCTGAGTACACAATCCCGAACCAATCTAATCCTTAATATGCAATTCCTAACCAATCAAATCCTGAATACACAAACCCAAACCAATCTAATGCTGAATATACCATCCTGAACCAATCTAGTCCTGAATACACAATCCCAAACCAATCTAATCCTGAATACACCATCCCAAACCAATCTAATCCTGAATACACAATCCCGAACCAATCTAATCCTGAATACACAATCCCGAACCAATCTAATCCTGAATAAACATTGCCAATCCAATCAAATCCTGAATACACAAACCTAAACCAATCTAATCCCGGACACACAATCCCAAACCAATCTACTCCTGAAAACACAATCCTGAACCAATCTAATCCCGACTACACAATCCTGCAACAATCTAATCCTGAATACACAAACCTGAACCAATCTAAATCCGAATATAGAATCCTGAACCAATCTAATCCCGAATATACAATCCCAAACTAAACTAATCCTGAGTACACAATACCAAACCAATCTAATCCTGAAATCACAATCCTGAACCAATCTAATCCTGAATACACAATCCAAAACCAATCAAATCCTAAGTACACAATTCCAAACCAATCTAATCCTGAATACACAATCCCAAACCAATCTAATCCAGAATACACAATCCCGAACCAATCTAATCCTGAATACATAATTTCGAACCAATCTCATCCTGAATACATTATTCCAAACCTATCTAATACCGAATACACAATCCTGAATCAATCTAATCCCGAATACACAATCCAGAACCAATCTAATCCTGAATACACAATCCTGAACCAATCTAATCCTGAATACAAAACCTCGAAGCCATTTAATCCTGAATAGATAATCCTGAACCAATCAAATCCCAACCACACAATCCTAAATGAAAATACTCACGAATACACAATACGAAACAAATCCCAAATGCACAATCCCAAACACATTTAATCTTGAATACACAATCCCGAACAAATCTAATCCTCAATACACAAGCTCAAACCAATCAAATTCTGCATACACAATCCCGAGCCAATCAAATCCTGAATTCTCAAACCCAAACAAATCTGATCCCGAATGTAAAAATTTGAACCAATCTAATCTTGAAGACACAATCCTGCACAAATCTAATCCTGAATACACAATCCCAATCCAATCAAATCCTGAATACACAAACCTAAACCAATCTAATCCCGAATACACAATCCCAAACAGATCTAATCCTGAAAACACAATCCTGAACCAATCTAATCTGAATACACAATCCTGAAACAATTTAATCCTGAATATACAATCCTGAAAAAATCTAATCCTGAATTCATAAATCCAAACCAATCTAATCGTGAATATGCAATCCTGAACCAATCTAGTCCAAAATACACAATCCCAAACCAATCAAATCCTGAATACACAATCCCGCACCAATCTAATCCCGGATACACAATCCTGAACCAATCTAATCGTGATTACACAATCCTGAATCAATCAAATCCTGAGTACACAATCCCGAACCAAGCTAATCCTGAATATGCAATTCCTAACCAATCAAATCCTGAATACACAAACCCAAACCAATCTAATCCCGAATAAACAATACTGAAACAATCTAATCCTGAATACACAATCCCGAACCAATCAAATCCTGAATACACAAACCCAAACCAATCTAATCCTGAATATACCATCCCGAACCAATCTAATCCCGAATACAATATCCCAAACCAATCTAATCCTGAACCCACAATCCCGAACTAATCTAATGCTGAATACACAATCCCAAACCAATCTAATCCAGAATACACAATCCCGACCCAATCTAATCCTGAATACATAATTCCGAACCAATCTAATCCTGAATACATAATTCCAAAACTATCTAAACCCGAATACACAATGCTGAACCAATCTAATTCCGAATACACAATCCAGAACCAATCTAATCCTGAATAAACAATTCCGTACCAATCTAATCCTGAATACAAAACCCTGAACCAATCTAATCCTGAATACAAAATTTCGAACCAATCCAGTCCTGAATACAAAAGCTGAAAGCCATTTAATCCTGAATACATAACCCTGAACCAATCAAATCCCAACCACACAATCCTAAATGAAAATACTCATGAATACTCAATCCAAAATAAATCCCAAATGTGCAATCCCAAACCAATCTAATCCTGAATACACAATTCCGAACCAATCTAATCCTGAATACACAATCCTGAACCAATCTAATCGTGAATACACAATCCTGAACCAATCTAATCCCGAATACACAATCCCAAACTAATCTAATCCTGAACCCACAATCCCGAACCAATCTAATCCTGAATACACAATTCTGAACCAATCTAATCCTGAATACACAATCCTGACCCAATCTATTCGTGAATACACAATCCTGAACCAGTCAAATCCTGAGTACACAATCCTGAACCAATCTAATCCAGAATATGCAATTCCTAATGAATCAAATCCTGAATACACAAACCCAAACCAATCTCATCCTGAATATACAATCCTGAACCAATCTAATCCTGAATACACAATCCCAAACCAATCTAATCCTGAACCCACAATCCCGAACCAATCTAATCCTGAACACACAATTCCGAACCAATCTAAACCTGAATACATAATCTTGAACAAATCTAATCGTGAATAAACAATCCTGAACCAATCAAATCCTGAGTACACAATCCCAAACAAATCTAATCCTGAATATGCAATTCCTAACCAATCAAATCCTGAATACACAAACCAAAACCAATCTAATCCTGAATCTACAATCCTGAACCAATCTAATCCTGAATACACAATCCCCAACCAATCTAATGCTGAATACACAATCCCGAACCAATCACATCCTGAATATACAATCCCGATCCAATCTAATCCTGAATACACAAACCCAAACCAATAAATCCTGAATTCACAATTTGAACCAATCTAAGCCTGAATAAACAATGCCAATCCAATCTAATCCTGAATACACAAACCTAAACCAATCTAATTCCGAATATACAATCCTGAACCAATCTAATCCCGAATATACAATCCCAAACTAAGCTAATCCTGAGTACACAATACCAAACCAATCTAATCCCGAATACACAATCCTGAATCAATCTAATCCCGAATACACAATCCTGAACCAATCTAATCCTGAATACACAATTCCGAACAAATCTAATCCTGAATACGCCATCCTGAACCAATCTAATCATGAATACACAATCCTGAACCTAACAAGTCCTGAGTACACAATCCCGAAGCAATCTAATCCTGAATATGCAATTCCTATCCAATCAAATCCTGAATACACAAACCCAAACCAATCTAATCCTGAATATAAAATCCTGAACCAATCTAATCCTGAATACACAATCCCAAACCAATCTAATCCTGAATACACAATCTCGAACCAATCAAATCCTGAATATACAATCCCGAACCAATCTAATCCTGAATACACGAACCCAAACCAATCAGATTCTGAATTCACAATCCTGAACCAATCTAATACTGAATAAACATTGCCAATCCAATGAAATCCTGAATACACAAACCTAAACCATTCTAATCCCGAACACACAATCCCAAACAAATCTAATCCTGAAAACACAATCCTGAACCAATCTAATCCCGAATACACAATCCTGAAACAATCTACTCCTGAATACACAAACCTGAACCAATCTAATTCCGAATATACAATCCTGAACCAATCTAATCCTGAATACACAATCCCAAACCAATCTAATCCTGAATACACAATCCTGACCCAATCTAATCGTGAGTAGACAATCCTGAACCAATCAAATCCTGAGTACACAATCCCGAACCAATCTAATCCTTAATATGCAATTCCTAACCAATCAAATCCTGAATACACAAACCCAAACCAATCTAATGCTGAATATACCATCCTGAACCAATCTAGTCCTGAATACACAATCCCAAACCAATCTAATCCTGAATACACCATCCCAAACCAATCTAATCCTGAATACACAATCCCGAACCAATCTAATCCTGAATACACAATCCCAAACCAATCTACTCCTGAAAACACAATCCTGAACCAATCTAATCCCGACTACACAATCCTGCAACAATCTAATCCTGAATACACAAACCTGAACCAATCTAAATCCGAATATAGAATCCTGAACCAATCTAATCCCGAATATACAATCCCAAACTAAACTAATCCTGAGTACACAATACCAAACCAATCTAATCCTGAAATCACAATCCTGAACCAATCTAATCCTGAATACACAATCCAAAACCAATCAAATCCTAAGTACACAATTCCAAACCAATCTAATCCTGAATACACAATCCCAAACCAATCTAATCCAGAATACACAATCCCGAACCAATCTAATCCTGAATACATAATTTCGAACCAATCTCATCCTGAATACATTATTCCAAACCTATCTAATACCGAATACACAATCCTGAATCAATCTAATCCCGAATACACAATCCAGAACCAATCTAATCCTGAATACACAATCCTGAACCAATCTAATCCTGAATACAAAACCTCGAAGCCATTTAATCCTGAATAGATAATCCTGAACCAATCAAATCCCAACCACACAATCCTAAATGAAAATACTCACGAATACACAATACGAAACAAATCCCAAATGCACAATCCCAAACACATTTAATCTTGAATACACAATCCCGAACAAATCTAATCCTCAATACACAAGCTCAAACCAATCAAATTCTGCATACACAATCCCGAGCCAATCAAATCCTGAATTCTCAAACCCAAACAAATCTGATCCCGAATGTAAAAATTTGAACCAATCTAATCTTGAAGACACAATCCTGCACAAATCTAATCCTGAATACACAATCCCAATCCAATCAAATCCTGAATACACAAACCTAAACCAATCTAATCCCGAATACACAATCCCAAACAGATCTAATCCTGAAAACACAATCCTGAACCAATCTAATCTGAATACACAATCCTGAAACAATTTAATCCTGAATATACAATCCTGAAAAAATCTAATCCTGAATTCATAAATCCAAACCAATCTAATCGTGAATATGCAATCCTGAACCAATCTAGTCCAAAATACACAATCCCAAACCAATCAAATCCTGAATACACAATCCCGCACCAATCTAATCCCGGATACACAATCCTGAACCAATCTAATCATGATTACACAATCCTGAATCAATCAAATCCTGAGTACACAATCCCGAACCAAGCTAATCCTGAATATGCAATTCCTAACCAATCAAATCCTGAATACACAAACCCAAACCAATCTAATCCCGAATAAACAATACTGAAACAATCTAATCCTGAATACACAATCCCGAACCAATCAAATCCTGAATACACAAACCCAAACCAATCTAATCCTGAATATACCATCCCGAACCAATCTAATCCCGAATACAATATCCCAAACCAATCTAATCCTGAATAAACAATCCTGAACCAATCTAATCCTGAATACACAATCCTGAACCAATCTAATCCCGAATACACAATCCCAAACCAATCTAATCCTGAATTCACAATCCCGAACCAATCTAATGCTGAAGACACAATTCCGAGCCAATCTAATCCTGAATACACAATCCTGAGCAAATCTCATCGTGAATAGACAATCCTGAACCAATCAAATTCTGAGTACACAATCCCGAACCAATCTAATCCTGAATTCATAAAACCAAACCAATCTAATCCCGAATACACAATCCTGAACAATCTAATCCCGAATACACAATCCCAAACCAATCTAATCCTGAACCCACAATCCCGAACTAATCTAATGCTGAATACACAATCCCAAACCAATCTAATCCAGAATACACAATCCCGACCCAATCTAATCCTGACTACATAATTCCGAACCAATCTAATCCTGAATACATAATTCCAAAACTATCTAAACCCGAATACACAATGCTGAACCAATCTAATTCCGAATACACAATCCAGAACCAATCTAATCCTGAATAAACAATTCCGTACCAATCTAATCCTGAATACAAAACCCTGAACCAATCTAATCCTGAATACAAAATTTCGAACCAATCCAGTCCTGAATACAAAAGCTGAAAGCCATTTAATCCTGAATACATAACCCTGAACCAATCAAATCCCAACCACACAATCCTAAATGAAAATACTCATGAATACTCAATCCAAAATAAATCCCAAATGTGCAATCCCAAACCAATCTAATCCTGAATACACAATTCCGAACCAATCTAATCCTGAATACACAATCCTGAACCAATCTAATCGTGAATACACAATCCTGAACCAATCTAATCCCGAATACACAATCCCAAACTAATCTAATCCTGAACCCACAATCCCGAACCAATCTAATCCTGAATACACAATTCTGAACCAATCTAATCCTGAATACACAATCCTGACCCAATCTATTCGTGAATACACAATCCTGAACCAGTCAAATCCTGAGTACACAATCCTGAACCAATCTAATCCTGAATATGCAATTCCTAATGAATCAAATCCTGAATACACAAACCCAAACCAATCTCATCCTGAATATACAATCCTGAACCAATCTAATCCTGAATACACAATCCCAAACCAATCTAATCCTGAACCCACAATCCCGAACCAATCTAATCCTGAACACACAATTCCGAACCAATCTAAACCTGAATACATAATCTTGAACAAATCTAATCGTGAATAAACAATCCTGAACCAATCAAATCCTGAGTACACAATCCCAAACAAATCTAATCCTGAATATGCAATTCCTAACCAATCAAATCCTGAATACACAAACCAAAACCAATCTAATCCTGAATCTACAATCCTGAACCAATCTAATCCTGAATACACAATCCCCAACCAATCTAATGCTGAATACACAATCCCGAACCAATCACATCCTGAATATACAATCCCGATCCAATCTAATCCTGAATACACAAACCCAAACCAATAAATCCTGAATTCACAATTTGAACCAATCTAAGCCTGAATAAACAATGCCAATCCAATCTAATCCTGAATACACAAACCTAAACCAATCTAATTCCGAATATACAATCCTGAACCAATCTAATCCCGAATATACAATCCCAAACTAAGCTAATCCTGAGTACACAATACCAAACCAATCTAATCCCGAATACACAATCCTGAATCAATCTAATCCCGAATACACAATCCTGAACCAATCTAATCCTGAATACACAATTCCGAACAAATCTAATCCTGAATACGCCATCCTGAACCAATCTAATCATGAATACACAATCCTGAACCTAACAAGTCCTGAGTACACAATCCCGAAGCAATCTAATCCTGAATAAGCAATTCCTATCCAATCAAATCCTGAATACACAAACCCAAACCAATCTAATCCTGAATATAAAATCCTGAACCAATCTAATCCTGAATACACAATCCCAAACCAATCTAATCCTGAATACACAATCTCGAACCAATCAAATCCTGAATATACAATCCCGAACCAATCTAATCCTGAATACACGAACCCAAACCAATCAGATTCTGAATTCACAATCCTGAACCAATCTAATACTGAATAAACATTGCCAATCCAATGAAATCCTGAATACACAAACCTAAACCATTCTAATCCCGAACACACAATCCCAAACAAATCTAATCCTGAAAACACAATCCTGAACCAATCTAATCCCGAATACACAATCCTGAAACAATCTACTCCTGAATACACAAACCTGAACCAATCTAATTCCGAATATACAATCCTGAACCAATCTAATCCTGAATACACAATCCCAAACCAATCTAATCCTGAATACACAATCCTAACCCAATCTAATCGTGAATAGACAATCCTGAACCAATCAAATCCTGAGTACACAATCCCGAACCAATCTAATCCTTAATATGCAATTCCTAACCAATCAAATCCTGAATACACAAACCCAAAACAATCTAATGCTGAATATACCATCCTGAACCAATCTAGTCCTGAATACACAATCCCAAACCAATCTAATCCTGAATACACCATCCCAAACCAATCTAATCCTGAATACACAATCCCGAACCAATCTAATCCTGAATACACAATCCCGAACCAATCTAATCCTGAATAAACATTGCCAATCCAATCAAATCCTGAATACACAAACCTAAACCAATCTAATCCCGGACACACAATCCCAAACCAATCTACTCCTGAAAACACAATCCTGAACCAATCTAATCCCGAATACACAATCCTGCAACAATCTAATCCTGAATACACAAACCTGAACCAATCTAAATCCGAATATAGAATCCTGAACCAATCTAATCCCGAATATACAATCCCAAACTAAACTAATCCTGAGTACACAATACCAAACCAATCTAATCCTGAAATCACAATCCTGAACCAATCTAATCCTGAATACACAATCCAAAACCAATCAAATCCTAAGTACACAATTCCAAACCAATCTAATCCTGAATACACAATCCCAAACCAATCTAATCCAGAATACACAATCCCGAACCAATCTAATCCTGAATACATAATTTCGAACCAATCTCATCCTGAATACATTATTCCAAACCTATCTAATACCGAATACACAATCCTGAATCAATCTAATCCCGAATACACAATCCAGAACCAATCTAATCCTGAATACACAATCCCGAACCAATCTAATCCTGAATACAAAACCTCGAAGCCATTTAATCCTGAATAGATAATCCTGAACCAATCAAATCCCAACCACACAATCCTAAATGAAAATACTCACGAATACACAATACGAAACAAATCCCAAATGCACAATCCCAAACACATTTAATCATGAATACACAATCCCGAACAAATCTAATCCTCAATACACAAGCTCAAACCAATCAAATTCTGCATACACAATCCCGAGCCAATCAAATCCTGAATTCTCAAACCCAAACAAATCTGATCCCGAATGTAAAAATTTGAACCAATCTAATCTTGAAGACACAATCCTGCACAAATCTAATCCTGAATACACAATCCCAATCCAATCAAATCCTGAATACACAAACCTAAACCAATCTAATCCCGAATACACAATCCCAAACAGATCTAATCCTGAAAACACAATCCTGAACCAATCTAATCTGAATACACAATCCTGAAACAATTTAATCCTGAATATACAATCCTGAAACAATCTAATCCTGAATTCATAAATCCAAACCAATCTAATCGTGAATATGCAATCCTGAACCAATCTAGTCCAAAATACACAATCCCAAACCAATCAAATCCTGAATACACAATCCCGCACCAATCTAATCCCGGATACACAATCCTGAACCAATCTAATCGTGATTACACAATCCTGAATCAATCAAATCCTGAGTACACAATCCCGAACCAAGATAATCCTGAATATGCAATTCCTAACCAATCAAATCCTGAATACACAAACCCAAACCAATCTAATCCCGAATAAACAATACTGAAACAATCTAATCCTGAATACACAATCCCGAACCAATCTAATACTGAATACACGAACCCAAACCAATCAGATTCTGAATTCACAATCCTGAACCAATCTAATACTGAATAAACATTGCCAATCCAATGAAATCCTGAATACACAAACCTAAACCATTCTAATCCCGAACACACAATCCCAAACAAATCTAATCCTGAAAACACAATCCTGAACCAATCTAATCCCGAATACACAATCCTGAAACAATCTACTCCTGAATACACAAACCTGAACCAATCTAATTCCGAATATACAATCCTGAACCAATCTAATCCTGAATACACAATCCCAAACCAATCTAATCCTGAATACACAATCCTGACCCAATCTAATCGTGAATAGACAATCCTGAACCAATCAAATCCTGAGTACACAATCCCGAACCAATCTAATCCTTAATATGCAATTCCTAACCAATCAAATCCTGAATACACAAACCCAAACCAATCTAATGCTGAATATACCATCCTGAACCAATCTAGTCCTGAATACACAATCCCAAACCAATCTAATCCTGAATACACAATCCCAAACCAATCAAATCCTGAATATACAATCCCGAACCAATCTAATCCTGAATGCACAAACACAAACCAATCAAATTTTGAATTCACAATCCTGAAACAATCTAATCCTGAATAAACAATGCCAATCCAATCAAATCCTGAATACACAAACCTAAACCAATCACATCCCGAACACACAATCCCAAACCAATCTAATCCTGAAAACACAATCCTGAACCAATCTAATCCCGAATACCCAATCCTGAAACTATCTAATCCTGAATACACAAACCTGAACCAATCCAAATCCGAATATACAATCCTGAACCAATCTAATCCCAAATATACAATCACAAACTAAGCTAATACTGAGTACACAATACCAAACCAATCTAATCCTGAAAACACAATCCTGAACCAATCTAATCCTGAATACACAATCCCAAACCAATCAAATCCTGAGTACACAATTCGAAACCAATCTTATCCTGTATACACAATCCCAAACCAATCTAATCCAGAATACACAATCCCGACCCAATCTAATCCTGACTACATAATTCCGAACCAATCTAATCCTAAATACATAATTCCAAACCTATCTAATCCCGAATACATAATCCTGAATCAATCTAATCCTGAATAAATAATCCAAAACCAATCTAATCCTGAATTCACAATCCCGAACCAATCTAATACTGAATACAAAACCTCAAAGCCATTTGATTCTGAATACATAATCCTGAACCAATCAAATCCCAACCACACAATCCTAAATGAATATACTCACAAGTACACAATTCCAAACAAATCCCAAATGCACAATCCCAAACCAATCTAATCCTGAATACACAATCCCGAAAATATCAAATCCTGAATTCATAAAACCAAACCAATCTAATGCCGAATACAAAATCCTGAACCAATCTAATCCCGAATACACAATCCCAAACCAATCTAATCCTGAACCCACATTCCAGAACCAATCTAATCCTGAACACACAATTCCGACCCAATCTAATCCTGAATACATAATCTTGAACAAATCTAATCGTGAATACACAATCCTGAACCAATCAAATCCTGAGTACACAATCCCAAACTAATCTTATCCTGAATATGCAATTCCTAACCAATCAAATCCTGAATACACAAACCCAAACCAATCTAATCCTGAATATACAATCCTGAACCAATCTAATCCTGAATACACAATCCCAAACCAATCTAATCCTGAATACACAATCCCGAGCAATCACATCCTGAATATACAATCCCGAACCAATCTAATCCTGAATACACAAACCCAAACCAATAAGATTCTGAATTCACAATTTGAACCAATCTAAGCCTGAATAAACAATGCCAATCCAATCTAATCCTGAATACACAAACCTAAAACAATCTAATTCCGAATATACAATCCTGAACCAATCTAATCCCGAATATACAATCCCAAACTAAGCTAATCCTGAGTACACAATACCAAACCAATCTAATCCTGAATACACAATCCTGAATCAATCTAATGCCGAATACACAATCCTGAACCAATCTAATCCTGAATACACAATTCCGAACAAATCTAATCCTGAATACACAATCCTGAACCAATCTAATCGTGAGTACACAATCCTGAACCAATCAAATCCTGAGTGCACAATCCCGAACCAATCTAATCCTGAATATCCAATTCCTAACCAATCAAATCCTGAATACACAAACCCAAACCAATCTAATCCTGAATATACAATCCTGAACCAATCTAATCCTGAATACACCATCCCAAACCAATCTAATCCTGAATACACAATCCCGAACCAATCTAATCCTGAATACACAATCCCGAACCAATCTAATCCTGAATAAACATTGCCAATCCAATCAAATCCTGAATACACAAACCTAAACCAATCTAATCCCGGACACACAATCCCAAACCAATCTACTCCTGAAAACACAATCCTGAACCAATCTAATCACGACTACACAATCCTGCAACAATCTAATCCTGAATACACAAACCTGAACCAATCTAAATCCGAATATAGAATCCTGAACCAATCTAATCCCGAATATACAATCCCAAACTAAACTAATCCTGAGTACACAATAACAAACCAATCTAATCCTGAAATCACAATCCTGAACCAATCTAATCCTGAATACACGATCCAAAACCAATCAAATCCTAAGTACACAATTCCAAACCAATCTAATCCTGAATACACAATCCCAAACCAATCTAATCCAGAATACACAATCCCGAACCAATCTAATCCTGAATACATAATTTCGAACCAATCTCATCCTGAATACATTATTCCAAACCTATCTAATACCGAATACACAATCCTGAATCAATCTAATCCAGAATACACAATCCAGAACCAATCTAATCCTGAATACACAATCCTGAACTAATCTAATCCTGAATACAAAACCTCGAAGCCATTTAATCCTGAATACATAATCCTGAACCAATCAAATCCCAACCACACAATCCTAAATGAAAATACTCACGAATACACAATACGAAACAAATCCCAAATGCACAATCCCAAACACATTTAATCATGAATACACAATCCCGAACAAATCTAATCCTCAATACACAAGCTCAAACCAATCAAATTCTGCATACACAATCCCGAGCCAATCAAATCCTGAATACACAAACCTAAACCAATCTAATCCCGAATACACAATCCCAAACAGATCTAATCCTGAAAACACAATCCTGAACCAATCTAATCTTGAAGACACAATCCTGCACAAATCTAATCCTGAATACACAATCCCAATCCAATCAAATCCTGAATACACAAACCTAAACCAATCTAATCCCGAATACACAATCCCAAACAGATCTAATCCTGAAAACACAATCCTGAACCAATCTAATCTGAATACACAATCCTGAAACAATTTAATCCTGAATATACAATCCTGAAAAAATCTAATCCTGAATTCATAAATCCAAACCAATCTAATCGTGAATATGCAATCCTGAACCAATCTAGTCCAAAATACACAATCCCAAACCAATCAAATCCTGAATACACAATCCCGCACCAATCTAATCCCGGATACACAATCCTGAACCAATCTAATCGTGATTACACAATCCTGAATCAATCAAATCCTGAGTACACAATCCCGAACCAAGCTAATCCTGAATATGCAATTCCTAACCAATCAAATCCTGAATACACAAACCCAAACCAATCTAATCCCGAATAAATAATACTGAAACAATCTAACCCTGAATACACAATCCCGAACCAATCTAATCCTGAATACACAATCCCGAACCAAACCAATCCTGAATACAAAACCTCAAAGCCATTTCATCCTGAATACATAATCCTGAACAAATCAAATACCAACCACACAATCCTAAATGAATATACTCACGAATACACAATTCCAAACAAATCCCAAATGCACAATCCCAAATAAATTTAATCCTGAATACACAATCCCGAACAAATCTAATCCTGAATAAACAAGCTCAAACCAATCAAATCCTGAATACACAATCCCGAACCAATCAAATAATGAATTCACAAACCCAAACAAATCTGATCCCGAATGTACAAATTTGAACCAATCTAATCCTGAATACACAATTCCGAACCAATCTAATCCTGAATACATAATTCCGAACCAATCTAATCCTGAATACATAATTCCAAAACTATCTAAACCCGAATACACAATGCTGAACCAATCTAATTCCGAATACACAATCCAGAACCAATCTAATCCTGAATACACAATTCCGAACCAATCTAATCCTGAATACAAAACCCTGAACCAATCTAATCCTGAATACAAAATTTCGAACCAATCCAATCCTGAATACAAAAGCTGAAAGCGATTTAATCCTGAATACATAACCCTGAACCAATCAAATCCCAACCGCACAATCCTAAATGAAAATACTCATGAATACTCAATCCAAAATAAATCCCAAATGTGCAATCCCAAACCAATCTAATCCTGAATACACAATTCCGAACCAATCTAATCCTGAATACACAATCCTGAACCAATCTAATCGTGAATACACAATCCTGAACCAATCTAATCCCGAATACACAATCCCAAACTAATCTAATCCTGAACCCAGAATCCCAAACCAATCTAATCCTGAATACACAATTCTGAACCAATCTAATCCTGAATACACAATCCTGACCCAATCTATTCGTGAATACACAATCCTGAACCAGTCAAATCCTGAGTACACAATCCTGAACCAATCTAATCCTGAATATGCAATTCCTAATGAATCAAATCCTGAATACACAAACCCAAACCAATCTCATCCTGAATATACAATCCTGAACCAATCTAATCCTGAATACACAATCCCAAACCAATCTAATCCTGAACCCACAATCCCGAACCAATCTAATCCTGAACACACAATTCCGAACCAATCTAAACCTGAATACATAATCTTGAACAAATCTAATCGTGAATAAACAATCCTGAACCAATCAAATCCTGAGTACACAATCCCGAACAAATCTAATCCTGAATATGCAATTCCTAACCAATCAAATCCTGTATACACAAACCAAAACCAATCTAATCCTGAATCTACAATCCTGAACCAATCTAATCCTGAATACACAATCCCCAACCAATCTAATGCTGAATACACAATCCCGAACCAATCACATCCTGAATATACAATCCCGATCCAATCTAATCCTGAATACACAGACCCAAACCAATAAATCCTGAATTCACAATTTGAACCAATCTAAGCCTGAATAAACAATGCCAATCCAATCTAATCCTGAATACACAAACCTAAAGCAATCTAATTCCGAATATACAATCCTGAACCAATCTAATCCCGAATATACAATCCCAAACTAAGCTAATCCTGAGTACACAATACCAAACCAATCTAATCCCGAATACACAATCCTGAATCAATCTAATCCCGAATAGACAATCCTGAACCAATCTAATCCTGAATACACAATTCCGAACAAATCTAATCCTGAATACGCCATCCTGAACCAATCTAATCATGAATACACAATCCTGAACCTAACAAGTCCTGAGTACACAATCCCGAAGCAATCTAATCCTGAATATGCAATTCGTATCCAATCAAATCCTGAATACACAAACCCAAACCAATCTAATCCTGAATATACAATCCTGAACCAATCTAATCCTGAATACACAATCCCAAACCAATCTAATCCTGAATACACAATCTCGAACCAATCAAATCCTGAATATACAATCCCGAACCAATCTAATCCTGAATACACGAACCCAAACCAATCAGATCCTGAATTCACAATCCTGAACCAATCTAATACTGAATAAACATTGCCAATCCAATGAAATCCTGAATACACAAACCTAAACCATTCTAATCCCGAACACACAATCCCAAACAAATCTAATCCTGAAAACACAATCCTGAACCAATCTAATCCTGAATAAACAATCCTGAAACAATCTACTCCTGAATACACAAACCTGAACCAATCTAAGTCCGAATATACAATCCTGAACCAATCTAATCCTGAATACACAATCCCAAACCAATCTAATCCTGAATACACAATCCTGACCCAATCTAATCGTGAATAGACAATCCTGAACCAATCAAATCCTGAGTACACAATCCCGAACCAATCTAATCCTTAATATGCAATTCCTAACCAATCAAATCCTGAATACACAAACCCAAACCAATCTAATGCTGAATATACCATCCTGAACCAATCTAGTCCTGAATACACAATCCCAAACCAATCTAATCCTGAATACACAATCCCAAACCAATCAAATCCTGAATATACAATCCCGAACCAATCTAATCCTGAATGCACAAACACAAACCAATCAAATTTTGAATTCACAATCCTGAAACAATCTAATCCTGAATAAACAATGCCAATCCAATCAAATCCTGAATACACAAACCTAAACCAATCACATCCCGAACACACAATCCCAAACCAATCTAATCCTGAAAACACAATCCTGAACCAATCTAATCCCGAATACACAATCCTGAAACTATCTAATCCTGAATACACAAACCTGAACCAATCCAAATCCGAATATAAAATCCTGAACCAATCTAATCCCAAATATACAATCACAAACTAAGCTAATACTGAGTACACAATACCAAACCAATCTAATCCTGAAAACACAATCCTGAACCAATCTAATCCTGAATACACAATCCCAAACCAATCAAATCCTGAGTACACAATTCGAAACCAATCTTATCCTGTATACACAATCCCAAACCAATCTAATCCAGAATACACAATCCCGACCCAATCTAATCCTGACTACATAATTCCGAACCAATCTAATCCTAAATACATAATTCCAAACCTATCTAATCCCGAATACATAATCCTGAATCAATCTAATCCTGAATAAATAATCCAAAACCAATCTAATCCTGAATTCACAATCCCGAACCAATCTAATACTGAATACAAAACCTCAAAGCCATTTGATTCTGAATACATAATCCTGAACCAATCAAATCCCAACCACACAATCCTAAATGAATATACTCACAAGTACACAATTCCAAACAAATCCCAAATGCACAATCCCAAACCAATCTAATCCTGAATACACAATCCCGAAAAAATCAAATCCTGAATTCATAAAACCAAACCAATCTAATGCCGAATACAAAATCCTGAACCAATCTAATCCCGAATACACAATCCCAAACCAATCTAATCCTGAACCCACATTCCAGAACCAATCTAATCCTGAACACACAATTCCGACCCAATCTAATCCTGAATACATAATCTTGAACAAATCTAATCGTGAATACACAATCCTGAACCAATCAAATCCTGAGTACACAATCCCAAACTAATCTTATCCTGAATATGCAATTCCTAACCAATCAAATCCTGAATACACAAACCCAAACCAATCTAATCCTGAATATACAATCCTGAACCAATCTAATCCTGAATACACAATCCCAAACCAATCTAATCCTGAATACACAATCCCGAGCAATCACATCCTGAATATACAATCCCGAACCAATCTAATCCTGAATACACAAACCCAAACCAATAAGATCCTGAATTCACAATTTGAACCAATCTAAGCCTGAATAAACAATGCCAATCCAATCTAATCCTGAATACACAAACCTAAAACAATCTAATTCCGAATATACAATCCTGAACCAATCTAATCCCGAATATACAATCCCAAACTAAGCTAATCCTGAGTACACAATACCAAACCAATCTAATCCCGAATACACAATCCTGAATCAATCTAATGCCGAATACACAATCCTGAACCAATCTAATCCTGAATACACAATTCCGAACAAATCTAATCCTGAATACACAATCCTGAACCAATCTAATCGTGAGTACACAATCCTGAACCAATCAAATCCTGAGTGCACAATCCCGAACCAATCTAATCCTGAATATCCAATTCCTAACCAATCAAATCCTGAATACACAAACCCAAACCAATCTAATCCTGAATATACAATCCTGAACCAATCTAATCCTGAATACACCATCCCAAACCAATCTAATCCTGAATACACAATCCCGAACCAATCTAATCCTGAATACACAATCCCGAACCAATCTAATCCTGAATAAACATTGCCAATCCAATCAAATCCTGAATACACAAACCTAAACCAATCTAATCCCGGACACACAATCCCAAACCAATCTACTCCTGAAAACACAATCCTGAACCAATCTAATCCCGACTACACAATCCTGCAACAATCTAATCCTGAATACACAAACCTGAACCAATCTAAATCCGAATATAGAATCCTGAACCAATCTAATCCCGAATATACAATCCCAAACTAAACTAATCCTGAGTACACAATAACAAACCAATCTAATCCTGAAATCACAATCCTGAACCAATCTAATCCTGAATACACGATCCAAAACCAATCAAATCCTAAGTACACAATTCCAAACCAATCTAATCCTGAATACACAATCCCAAACCAATCTAATCCAGAATACACAATCCCGAACCAATCTAATCCTGAATACATAATTTCGAACCAATCTCATCCTGAATACATTATTCCAAACCTATCTAATACCGAATACACAATCCTGAATCAATCTAATCCAGAATACACAATCCAGAACCAATCTAATCCTGAATACACAATCCTGAACCAATCTAATCCTGAATACAAAACCTCGAAGCCATTTAATCCTGAATACATAATCCTGAAACAATCAAATCCCAACCACACAATCCTAAATGAAAATACTCACGAATACACAATACGAAACAAATCCCAAATGCACAATCCCAAACACATTTAATCATGAATACACAATCACGAACAAATCTAATCCTCAATACACAAGCTCAAACCAATCAAATTCTGCATACACAATCCCGAGCCAATCAAATCCTGAATACACAAACCTAAACCAATCTAATCCCGAATACACAATCCCAAACAGATCTAATCCTGAAAACACAATCCTGAACCAATCTAATCTTGAAGACACAATCCTGCACAAATCTAATCCTGAAATCACAATCCCAATCCAATCAAATCCTGAATACACAAACCTAAACCAATCTAATCCCGAATACACAATCCCAAACAGATCTAATCCTGAAAACACAATCCTGAACCAATCTAATCTGAATACACAATCCTGAAACAATTTAATCCTGAATATACAATCCTGAAACAATCTAATCCTGAATTCATAAATCCAAACCAATCTAATCGTGAATATGCAATCCTGAACCAATCTAGTCCAAAATACACAATCCCAAACCAATCAAATCCTGAATACACAATCCCGCACCAATCTAATCCCGGATACACAATCCTGAACCAATCTAATCGTGATTACACAATCCTGAATCAATCAAATCCTGAGTACACAATCCCGAACCAAGCTAATCCTGAATATGCAATTCCTAACCAATCAAATCCTGAATACACAAACCCAAACCAATCTAATCCCGAATAAACAATACTGAAACAATCTAACCCTGAATACACAATCCCGAACCAATCTAATCCTGAATAAATAATTCCGAACCAATTTAAAACAGAATACATAATTGCAAAAATATCTAAACCCGAATGCACAATGCTGAACCAATCTAATTCCGAATACACAATCCCGAACCAATCTAATCCTGAATACACAATTCCGAACCAATCTAATCCTGAATACACAATCCCTAACCAATCTAATCCTGAATACATAATTCCGAACCAATCTAATCCTGAATACATAATTCCAAAACTATCTAAACCCGAATACACAATGCTGAACCAATCTAATTCCGAATACACAATCCAGAACCAATCTAATCCTGAATACACAATTCCGAACCAAACTAATCCTGAATACAAAACCCTGAACCAATCTAATCCTGAATACAAAATTTCGAACCAATCCAATCCTGAATACAAAAGCTGAAACCGATTTAATCCTGAATACATAACCCTGAACCAATCAAATCCCAACCACACAATCCTAAATGAAAATACTCATGAATACTCAATCCAAAATAAATCCCAAATGTGCAATCCCAAACCAATCTAATCCTGAATACACAATTCCGAACCAATCTAATCCTGAATACACAATCCTGAACCAATCTAATCGTGAATACACAATCCTGAACCAATCTAATCCTGAATACACAATTCTGAACCAATCTAATCCTGAATACACAATCCTGACCCAATCTATTCGTGAATACACAATCCTGAACCAGTCAAATCCTGAGTACACAATCCTGAACCAATCTAATCCTGAATACGCAATTCCTAATGAATCAAATCCTGAATACACAAACCCAAACCAATCTCATCCTGAATATACAATCCTGAACCAATCTAATCCTGTGTACACAATCCCAAACCAATCTAATCCTGAACCCACAATCCCGAACCAATCTAATCCTGAACACACAATTCCGAACCAATCTAAACCTGAATACATAATCTTGAACAAATCTAATCGTGAATAAACAATCCTGAACCAATCAAATCCTGAGTACACAATCCCGAACAAATCTAATCCTGAATATGCAATTCCTAACCAATCAAATCCTGAATACACAAACCAAAACCAATCTAATCCTGAATCTACAATCCTGAACCAATCTAATCCTGAATACACAATCCCCAACCAATCTAATGCTGAATACACAATCCCGAACCAATCACATCCTGAATATACAATCCCGATCCAATCTAATGCTGAATACACAAACCCAAACCAATAAATCCTGAATTCACAATTTGAACCAATCTAAGCCTGAATAAACAATGCCAATCCAATCTAATCCTGAATACACAAACCTAAACCAATCTAATTCCGAATATACAATCCTGAACCAATCTAATCCCGAATATACAATCCCAAACTAAGCTAATCCTGAGTACACAATACCAAACCAATCTAATCCCGAATACACAATCCTGAATCAATCTAATCCCGAATACACAATCCTGAACCAATCTAATCCTGAATACACAATTCCGAACAAATCTAATCCTGAATACGCCATCCTGAACCAATCTAATCATGAATACACAATCCTGAACCTAACAAGACCTGAGTACACAATCCCGAAGCAATCTAATCCTGAATATGCAATTCCTATCCAATCAAATCCTGAATACACAAACCCAAACCAATCTAATCCTGAATATACAATCCTGAACCAATCTAATCCCGACTACACAATCCTGCAACAATCTAATCCTGAATACACAAACCTGAACCAATCTAAATCCGAATATAGAATCCTGAATCAATCTAATCCCGAATATACAATCCCAAACTAAACTAATCCTGTGTACACAATACCAAACCAATCCAATCCTGAAATCACAATCCTGAACCAATCTAATCCTGAATACACAATCCAAAACCAATCAAATCCTAAGTACACAATTCCAAACCTATCTAATACCGAATACACAATCCTGAATCAATCTAATCCCGAATACACAATCCAGAACCAATCTAATCCTGAATACACAATCCCGAACCAATCTAATCCTGAATACAAAACCTCGAAGCCATTTAATCCTGAATACATAATCCTGAACCAATCAAATCCCAACCACACAATCCTAAATGAAAATACTCACGAATACACAATACGAAACAAATCCCAAATGCACAATCCCAAACACATTTAATCATGAATACACAATCCCGAACAAATCGAATCCTCAATACACAAGCTCAAACCAATCAAATTCTGCATACACAATCCCGAGCCAATCAAACCCTGAATTCTCAAACCCAAACAAATCTGATCCCGAATGTAAAAATTTGAACCAATCTAATCTTGAAAACACAATCCTGCACAAATCTAATCCTGAATACACAATCCCAATCCAATCAAATCCTGAATACACAAACCTAAACCAATCTAATCCCGAATACACAATCCCAAACAAATCTAATCCTGAAAACACAATCCTGAACCAATCTAATCTGAATACACAATCCTGAAACAATCTAATCCTGAATTCATAAATCCAAACCAATCTAATCGTGAATATGCAATCCTGAACCAATCTAGTCCAAAATACACAATCCCAAACCAATCAAATCCTGAATACACAATCCCGCACCAATCTAATCCCGGATACACAATCCTGAACCAATCTAATCGTGATTACACAATCCTGAATCAATCAAATCCTGAGTACACAATCCCGAACCAAGCTAATCCTGAATATGCAATTCCTAACCAATCAAATCCTGAATACACAAACCCAAACCAATCTAATCCCGAATAAACAATACTGAAACAATCTAATCCTGAATACACAATCCCGAACCAATCTAATCCTGAATACATAATTCCGAACCAATTTAAAACAGAATACATAATTGCAAAAATATCTAAACCCGAATGCACAATGCTGAACCAATCTAATTCCGAATACACAATCCCGAACCAATCTAATCCTGAATACACAATTCCAAACCAATCTAATCCTGAATACAAAACCCTGAAACAATCTAATCCTGAATACAAAATTTTGAACCAATGTAATCCTGAATACAAAAGCTCAAAGCCATTTAATCCTGAATAAATAACCCTGAACCAATCAAATCCCAACCAAACAATCCTAAATGAAAATACTCATGAATACACAATCCCAAATAAATCCCAAATGTGCAATCCCAAACCAATCTAATCCTGAATACACAATCCCGAACCAATCTAATCCTGAATACACAATTCCGAACCAATCTAATCCTGAATACACAATCCTGAACCAATCTAATCGTGAATACACAATCCTGAACCAATCTAATCCCGAATACACAATCCCAATCTAATCTAATCCTGAACCCACTATCCCGAACCAATCAAATCCTGAATACACAATTCCGAACCAATCTAATCCTGAATACACAATCCTGACCCAATCTTATCGTGAATAGACAATCCTGAACCAATCAAATCCTGAGTACACAATCCCGAACCAATCTAATCCTGAATATGCAAATCCTAACCAATCAAATCCTGAATACACAAACCCAAAACAATCTAATCCTGAATATACCATCCTTAACCAATCTAATCCTGAATACACAATCCCAAACCAATCTAATCCTGAATACACAATCCCGAACCAATCAAATCCTGAATATACAATCCCAAACCAATCTAATTCTGAATAAAGAAACCCAAACCAATAAGATCCTGAATTCACAATCCTGATCCAATCTAATCCTGAATAAACAATGCCAATCCAATCAAATCCTGAAAACACAAACCTAAACCAGTCTCATCCTGAACACACAATCCCAAACCCATCTAATCCTGAAAACACAATCCTGAACCAATCTAATCCCGAATACACAATCCTGAAACAATCTAATCCTGAATACACAAACCTGAACCAATATAATTCCGAATATACAATCCTGAACCGATCTAATCCCGAATATACAATCCCAAACTAAGCTAATCCTGAGTACACAATACCAAACCAATCTAATCCCAAATACACAATTTTGAATCTATCTAATCCCGAATAAACAATCCCGAACCAATCTAATCCTGAATACACAATTCCGAACAAATCTAATCCTGAATACAGTATTCCAAACCTATCTAATCTCAAAAACACAATGCTGAATCAATCTAATCCTGAATACACAATTCCGATCCAATCTAATCCTGAATACACAATCCCGAACCAAACCAATCCTGAATACAAAACCTCAAAGCCATTTCATCCTGAATACATAATCCTGAACAAATCAAATACCAACCACACAATCCTAAATGAATATACTCACGAATACACAATTCCAAACAAATCCCAAATGCACAATCCCAAACAAATTTAATCCTGAATACACAATCCCGAATAATTCTAATCCTGAATAAACAAGCTCAAACCAATCAAATCCTGAATACACAATCCCGAACCAATCAAATAATGAATTCACAAACCCAAACAAATCTGATCCCGAATGTACAAATTTGAACCAATCTAATCCTGAATACACAATCCCAATCCAATCAAATTTTGAATACACAAACCTAAACCAATCTAATCATGAAAACACAATCCCAAACCAGTCAACTCCTGAATACACAATCCTGAACCCATGTAATCCCGAATACACAATCCCAAACCAATCTAATCCTGAACCCACAATCACGAAACAATCTAATCCTGAATACACAATTCTGACCCAATCTAATCCTGAATAAACAATCCTGAACCAATCTTATCGTGAATACACAATGCTGAACCAATCAAATCCTGAGTACACAATCCCTTACCAATCTAATCCTGAATAACCAATTCCTAACCAATCAAATCCTGAATACACAAACCCAAACCAATCTAATCCTGAAAACACAATCCTGAACCAATCTAATCCGAATACACAATCCTGAAACAATCTAATCCTGAATATGCAAGTCAGAAACAATCCAATCCAGAATTCATAAACCCAAACCAATCTAATCGTGAATATGCAATCCTGAACCAATCTAATCCAAAATACACAATCCCAAACCAATCAAATCCTGAATACACAATCCCGCACCAATCTAATCCCGGATACACAATCCCAAACCAATCTAATCCTGAACCCACAAACCCAAACCAATCTAATCCCGAATAAACAATACTGAAACAATCTAATCCTGAATACACAATCCCGAAACAATCTAATCCTGAATACATAATTCCGAACCAATTTAAAACAGAATACATAATTGCAAAAATATCTAAGCTCAAATGCACAATGCTGAACCAATCTAATTCCGAATACACAATCCCGAACCAATCTAATCCTGAATACACAATTCTGAACCAATCTAATCCTGAATACAAAACCCTGAAACAATCTAATCCTGAATACAAAATTTTGAACCAATGTAATCCTGAATACAAAAGCTCAAAGCCATTTAATCCTGAATAAATAACCCTGAACCAATCAAATCCCAACCAAACAATCCTAAATGAAAATACTCATGAATACACAATCCCAAATAAATCCCAAATGTGCAATCCCAAACCAATCTAATCCTGAATACACAATCCCGAACCAATCTAATCCTGAATACACAATTCCGAACCAATCTAATCCTGAATACACAATCCTGAACCAATCTTTTCGTGAATACACAATCCTGAACCAATCTAATCCCGAATACACAATCCCAATCTAATCTAATCCTGAACCCACTATCCCGAACCAATCAAATCCTGAATACACAATTCCGAACCAACCTAATCCTGAATACACAATCCTGAGCCAATCTTATCGTGAATAGACAATCCTGAACCAATCAAATCCTGAGTACACAATCCCGAACCAATCTAATCCTGAATATGCAAATCCTAACCAATCAAATCCTGAATACACAAACCCAAAACAATCTAATCCTGAATATACCATCCTTAACCAATCTAATCCCGAATACACAATCCCAAACCAATCTAATCCTGAATACACAATCCCGAACCAATCAAATCCTGAATATACAATCCCAAACCAATCTAATTCTGAATAAAGAAACCCAAACCAATAAGATCCTGAATTCACAATCCTGATCCAATCTAATCCTGAATAAACAATGCCAATCCAATCAAATCCTGAAAACACAAAACTAAACCAGTCTCATCCTGAACACACAATCCCAAACCCATCTAATCCTGAAAACACAATCCTGAACCAATCTAATCCCGAATACACAATCCTGAAACAATCTAATCCTGAATACACAATCCTGAACCAATCTAATTGTGATCACACAATCCTGAATGAATCAAATCCTGAGTACACAATCCCGAACCAATCTAATCCGGAATATGCAATTCCTGATCAATCAAATCCTGAATACACAAACCCAAACCAATCTAATCCCGAATAAACAATCCTGAAACAATCTAATCCTGAATACACAATCCCGAACCAATCTAATCCTGAATACATAATTCCGAACCAATCTAATCCTGAATACATAATTCCAAAACTATCTAAACCCGAATACACAATGCTGAACCAATCTAATTCCGAATACACAATCCAGAACCAATCTAATCCTGAATACACAATTCCGAACCAATCTAATCCTGAATACAAAACCCTGAACCAATCTAATCCTGAATACAAAATTTCGAACCAATCCAATCCTGAATACAAAAGCTGAAAGCCATTTAATCCTGAATACATAACCCTGAACCAATCAAATCCCAACCACACAATCCTAAATGAAAATACTCATGAATACTCAATCCAAAATAAATCCCAAATGTGCAATCCCAAACCAATCTAATCCTGAATACACAATTCCGAACCAATCTAATCCTGAATACACAATCCTGAACCAATCTAATCGTGAATACACAATCCTGAACCAATCTAATCCCGAATACACAATCCCAAACTAATCTAATCCTGAACCCACAATCCCGAACCAATCTAATCCTGAATACACAATTCTGAACCAATCTAATCCTGAATACACAATCCTGACCCAATCTATTCGTGAATACACAATCCTGAACCAGTCAAATCCTGAGTACACAATCCTGAACCAATCTAATCCTGAATATGCAATTCCTAATGAATCAAATCCTGAATACACAAACCCAAACCAATCTCATCCTGAATATACAATCCTGAACCAATCTAATCCTGAATACACAATCCAAAACCAATTTAATCCTGAACCCACAATCCCGAACCAATCTATTCCTGAACACACAATTCCGAACCAATCTAAACCTGAATACATAATCTTGACCAAATCTAATCGTGAATAAACAATCCTGAACCAATCAAATCCTGAGTACACAATCCCGAACAAATCTAATCCTGAATATGCAATTCCTAACCAATCAAATCCTGAATACACAAACCCAAACCAATCTAATCCTGAATATACAATCCTGAACCAATCTAATCCTGAATACACAATCCCAAACCAATCTAATCCTGAATACACAATCCCGAACAATCACATCCTGAGTATACAATCCCGAACCAATCTAATCCTGAATACACAAACCCAAACCAATAAGATCCTGAATTCACAATTTGAACCAATCTAAGCCTGAATAAACAATGCCAATCCAATCTAATCCTGAATACACAAACCTAAAACAATCTAATTCCGAATATACAATCCTGAACCAATCTAATCCCGAATATACAATCCCAAACTAAGCTAATCCTGAGTACACAATACCAAACCAATCTAATCCCGAATACACAATCCTGAATCGATGTAATGCCGAATACACAATCCTGAACCAATCTAATCCTGAATACACAATTCTGACCCAATCTAACCTGAATACACAATCCTGAACCAATCTTATCGTGAATACACAATGCTGAACCAATCAAATCCTGAGTACACAATCCCTTACCAATCTAATCCTGAATAACCAATTCCTAACCAATCAAATCCTGAATACACAAACCCAAACCAATCTAATCCTGAAAACACAATCCTGAACCAATCTAATCCGAATACACAATCCTGAAACAATCTAATCCTGAATATGCAAGTCAGAAACAATCCAATCCAGAATTCATAAACCCAAACCAATCTAATCGTGAATATGCAATCCTGAACCAATCTAATCCAAAATACACAATCCCAAACCAATCAAATCCTGAATACACAATCCCGCACCAATCTAATCCCGGATACACAATCCCAAACCAGTCTAATCCTGAACCCACAAACCCAAACCAATCTAATCCCGAATAAACAATACTGAAACAATCTAATCCTGAATACACAATCCCGAACCAATCTAATCCTGAATACATAATTCCGAACCAATTTAAAACAGAATACATAATTGCAAAAATATCTAAGCTCAAATGCACAATGCTGAACCAATCTAATTCCGAATACACAATCCCGAACCAATCTAATCCTGAATACACAATTCTGAACCAATCTAATCCTGAATACAAAACCCTGAAACAATCTAATCCTGAATACAAAATTTTGAACCAATGTAATCCTGAATACAAAAGCTCAAAGCCATTTAATCCTGAATAAATAACCCTGAACCAATCAAATCCCAACCAAACAATCCTAAATGAAAATACTCATGAATACACAATCCCAAATAAATCCCAAATGTGCAATCCCAAACCAATCTAATCCTGAATACACAATCCCGAACCAATCTAATCCTGAATACACAATTCCGAACCAATCTAATCCTGAATACACAATCCTGAACCAATCTTTTCGTGAATACACAATCCTGAACCAATCTAATCCCGAATACACAATCCCAATCTAATCTAATCCTGAACCCACTATCCCGAACCAATCAAATCCTGAATACACAATTCCGAACCAACCTAATCCTGAATACACAATCCTGAGCCAATCTTATCGTGAATAGACAATCCTGAACCAATCAAATCCTGAGTACACAATCCCGAACCAATCTAATCCTGAATATGCAAATCCTAACCAATCAAATCCTGAATACACAAACCCAAAACAATCTAATCCTGAATATACCATCCTTAACCAATCTAATCCCGAATACACAATCCCAAACCAATCTAATCCTGAATACACAATCCCGAACCAATCAAATCCTGAATATACAATCCCAAACCAATCTAATTCTGAATAAAGAAACCCAAACCAATAAGATCCTGAATTCACAATCCTGATCCAATCTAATCCTGAATAAACAATGCCAATCCAATCAAATCCTGAAAACACAAAACTAAACCAGTCTCATCCTGAACACACAATCCCAAACCCATCTAATCCTGAAAACACAATCCTGAACCAATCTAATCCCGAATACACAATCCTGAAACAATCTAATCCTGAATACACAATCCTGAACCAATCTAATCGTGATCACACAATCCTGAATGAATCAAATCCTGAGTACACAATCCCGAACCAATCTAATCCGGAATATGCAATTCCTGATCAATCAAATCCTGAATACACAAACCCAAACCAATCTAATCCCGAATAAACAATCCTGAAACAATCTAATCCTGAATACACAATCCCGAACCAATCTAATCCTGAATACATAATTCCGAACCAATCTAATCCTGAATACATAATTCCAAAACTATCTAAACCCGAATACACAATGCTGAACCAATCTAATTCCGAATACACAATCCAGAACCAATCTAATCCTGAATACACAATTCCGAACCAATCTAATCCTGAATACAAAACCCTGAACCAATCTAATCCTGAATACAAAATTTCGAACCAATCCAATCCTGAATACAAAAGCTGAAAGCCATTTAATCCTGAATACATAACCCTGAACCAATCAAATCCCAACCACACAATCCTAAATGAAAATACTCATGAATACTCAATCCAAAATAAATCCCAAATGTGCAATTCCGAACCAATCTAATCCTGAATACACAATCCTGAAACAATCTAATCGTGAATACACAATCCTGAACCAATCTAATCCCGAATACACAATCCCAAACTAATCTAATCCTGAACCCACAATCCCGAACCAATCTAATCCTGAATACACAATTCTGAACCAATCTAATCCTGAATACACAATCCTGACCCAATCTATTCGTGAATACACAATCCTGAACCAGTCAAATCCTGAGTACACAATCCTGAACCAATCTAATCCTGAATATGCAATTCCTAATGAATCAAATCCTGAATACACAAACCCAAACCAATCTCATCCTGAATATACAATCCTGAACCAATCTAATCCTGAATACACAATCCAAAACCAATTTAATCCTGAACCCACAATCCCGAACCAATCTATTCCTGAACACACAATTCCGAACCAATCTAAACCTGAATACATAATCTTGACCAAATCTAATCGTGAATAAACAATCCTGAACCAATCAAATCCTGAGTACACAATCCCGAACAAATCTAATCCTGAATATGCAATTCCTAACCAATCAAATCCTGAATACACAAACCCAAACCAATCTAATCCTGAATATACAATCCTGAACCAATCTAATCCTGAATACACAATCCCAAACCAATCTAATCCTGAATACACAATCCCGAACAATCACATCCTGAATATACAATCCCGAACCAATCTAATCCTGAATACACAAACCCAAACCAATAAGATCCTGAATTCACAATTTGAACCAATCTAAGCCTGAATAAACAATGCCAATCCAATCTAATCCTGAATACACAAACCTAAAACAATCTAATTCCGAATATACAATCCTGAACCAATCTAATCCCGAATATACAATCCCAAACTAAGCTAATCCTGAGTACACAATACCAAACCAATCTAATCCCGAATACACAATCCTGAATCGATGTAATGCCGAATACACAATCCTGAACCAATCTAATCCTGAATACACAATTCCGAACAAATCTAATCCTGAATACACAATCCTGAACCAATCTAATCGTGAGTACACAATCCTGAACCAATCAAATCCTGAGTGCACAATCCCGAACCAATCTAATCCTGAATATCCAATTCCTAACCAATCAAATCCTGAATACACAAACCCAAACCAATCTAATCCTGAATATACAATCCTGAACCAATCTAATCCTGAATACACCATCCCAAACCAATCTAATCCTGAATACACAATCCCGAACCAATCTAATCCTGAATACACAATCCCGAACCAATCTAATCCTGAATAAACATTGCCAATCCAATCAAATCCTGAATACACAAACCTAAACCAATCTAATCCCGGACACACAATCCCAAACCAATCTACTCCTGAAAACACAATCCTGAACCAATCTAATCCCGACTACACAATCCTGCAACAATCTAATCCTGAATACACAAACCTGAACCAATCTAAATCCGAATATAGAATCCTGAACCAATCTAATCCCGAATATACAGTCCCAAACTAAACTAATCCTGAGTACACAATACCAAACCAATCTAATCCTGAAATCACAATCCTGAACCAATCTAATCCTGAATACACAATCCAAAACCAATCAAATCCTAAGTACACAATTCCAAACCAATCTAATCCTGAATACACAATCCCAAACCAATCTAATCCAGAATACACAATCCCGAACCAATCTAATCCTGAATACATAATTTCGAACCAATCTCATCCTGAATACATCATTCCAAACCTATCTAATACCGAATACACAATCCTGAATCAATCTAATCCCGAATACATAATCCAGAACCAATCTAATCCTGAATACACAATCCCGAACCAATCTAATCCTGAATACAAAACCTCGAAGCCATTTAATCCTGAATACATAATCCTGAACCAATCAAATCCCAACCACACAATCCTAAATGAAAATACTCACGAATACACAATACGAAACAAATCCCAAATGCACAATCCCAAACACATTTAATCATGAATACACAATCCCGAACAAATCTAATCCTCAATACACAAGCTCAAACCAATCAAATTCTGCATACACAATCCCGAGCCAATCAAATCCTGAATTCTCAAACCCAAACAAATCTGATCCCAAATGTAAAAATTTGAACCAATCTAATCTTGAAGACACAATCCTGCACAAATCTAATCCTGAATACACAATCCCAATCCAATCAAATCCTGAATACACAAACCTAAACCAATCTAATCCCGAATACACAATCCCAAACAGATCTAATCCTGAAAACACAATCCTGAACCAATCTAATCTGAATACACAATCCTGAAACAATTTAATCCTGAATATACAATCCTGAAACAATCTAATCCTGAATTCATAAATCCAAACCAATCTAATCGTGAATATGCAATCCTGAACCAATCTAGTCCAAAATACACAATCCCAAACCAATCAAATCCTGAATACACAATCCCGCACCAATCTAATCCCGGATACACAATCCTGAACCAATCTAATCGTGATTACACAATCCTGAATCAATCAAATCCTGAGTACACAATCCCGAACCAAGCTAATCCTGAATATGCAATTCCTAACCAATCAAATCCTGAATACACAAACCCAAACCAATCTAATCCCGAATAAACAATACTGAAACAATCTAATCCTGAATACACAATCCCGAACCAATCTAATCCTGAATACATAATTCCGAACCAATTTAAAACAGAATACATAATTGCAAAAATATCTAAACCCGAATGCACAATGCTGAACCAATCTAATTCCGAATACACAATCCCGAACCAATCTAATCCTGAATACACAATTCCGAACCAATCTAATCTTGAATACAAAACCCTGAAACAATCTAATCCTGAATACAAAATTTTGAACCAATGTAATCCTGAATACAAAAGCTCAAAGCCATTTAATCCTGAATAAATAACCCTGAACCAATCAAATCCCAACCAAACAATCCTAAATGAAAATACTCATGAATACACAATCCCAAATAAATCCCAAATGTGCAATCCCAAACCAATCTAATCCTGAATACACAATCCCGAACCAATCTAATCCTGAATACACAATTCCGAACCAATCTAATCCTGAATACACAATCCTGAACCAATCTAATCGTGAATACACAATCCTGAACCAATCTAATCCCGAATACACAATCCCAATCTAATCTAATCCTGAACCCACTATCCCGAACCAATCAAATCCTGAATACACAATTCCGAACCAATCTAATCCTGAATACACAATCCTGACCCAATCTTATCGTGAATAGACAATCCTGAACCAATCAAATCCTGAGTACACAATCCCGAACCAATCTAATCCTGAATATGCAAATCCTAACCAATCAAATCCTGAATACACAAACCCAAAACAATCTAATCCTGAATATACCATCCTTTATCAATCTAATCCCGAATACACAATCCCAAACCAATCTAATCCTGAATACACAATCCTGAACCAATCTAATCCCGAATACACAATCCTGAAACAATCTACTCCTGAATACACAAACCTGAACCAATCTAATTCCGAATATACAATCCTGAACCAATCTAATCCTGAATACACAATCCCAAACCAATCTAATCCTGAATACACAATCCTGACCCAATCTAATCGTGAATAGACAATCCTGAACCAATCAAATCCTAAGTACACAATCCCGAACCAATCTAATCCTTAATATGCAATTCCTAACCAATCATATCCTGAATACACAAACCCAAACCAATCTAATGCTGAATATACCATCCCGAACCAATCTAGTCCTGAATATACAATCCCGAACCAATCTAATCCTGAATGCACAAACACAAACCAATCAAATTTTGAATTCACAATCCTGAAACAATCTAATCCTGAATAAACAATGCCAATCCAATCAAATCCTGAATACACAAACCTAAACCAATCACATCCCAAACACACAATCCCAAACCAATCTAATCCTGAAAACACAATCCTGAACCAATCTAATCCCGAATACACAATCCTGAAACTATCTAATCCTGAATACACAAACCTGAACCAATCTAAATCCGAATATACAATCCTGAACCAATCTAATCCCAAATATACAATCACAAACTAAGCTAATACTGAGTACACAATACCAAACCAATCTAATCCTGAAAACACAATCCTGAACCAATCTAATCCTGAATACACAATCCCAAACCAATCTAATCCTGAATACACAATCCCAAACCAATCAAATCCTGAATATACAATCCCGAACCAATCTAATCCTGAATGCACAAACACAAACCAATCAAATTTTGAATTCACAATCCTGAAACAATCTAATCCTGAATAAACAATGCCAATCCAATCAAATCCTGAATACACAAACCTAAACCAATCACATCCCGAACACACAATCCCAAACCAATCTAATCCTGAAAACACAATCCTGAACCAATCTAATCCCGAATACACAATCCTGAAACTATCTAATCCTGAATACACAAACCTGAACCAATCTAAATCCGAATATACAATCCTGAACCAATCTAATCCCAAATATACAATCACAAACTAAGCTAATACTGAGTACACAATACCAAACCAATCTAATCCTGAAAACACAATCCTGAACCAATCTAATCCTGAATACACAATCCCAAACCAATCTAATCCTGAATACACAATCCCAAACCAATCAAATCCTGAATATACAATCCCGAACCAATCTAATCCTGAATGCACAAACACAAACCAATCAAATTTTGAATTCACAATCCTGAAACAATCTAATCCTGAATAAACAATGCCAATCCAATCAAATCCTGAATACACAAACCTAAACCAATCACATCCCGAACACACAATCCCAAACCAATCTAATCCTGAAAACACAATCCTGAACCAATCTAATCCCGAATACACAATCCTGAAACTATCTAATCCTGAATACACAAACCTGAACCAATCTAAATCCGAATATACAATCCTGAACCAATCTAATCCCAAATATACAATCACAAACTAAGCTAATACTGAGCACACAATACCAAACCAATCTAATCCTGAAAACACAATCCTGAACCAATCTAATCCTGAATACACAATCCCAAACCAATCAAATCCTGAGTACACAATTCGAAACCAATCTTATCCTGTATACACAATCCCAAACCAATCTAATCCAGAATACACAATCCCGACCCAATCTAATCCTGACTACATAATTCCGAACCAATCTAATCCTAAATACATAATTCCAAACCTATCTAATCCCGAATACATAATCCTGAATCAATCTAATCCTGAATAAATAATCCAAAACCAATCTAATCCTGAATTCACAATCCCGAACCAATCTAATACTGAATACAAAACCTCAAAGCCATTTGATTCTGAATACATAATCCTGAACCAATCAAATCCCAACCACACAATCTTAAATGAATATACTCACAAGTACACAATTCCAAACAAATCCCAAATGCACAATCCCAAACCAATCTAATCCTGAATACACAATCCCGAAAAAATCAAATCCTGAATTCATAAAACCAAACCAATCTAATGCCGAATACACAATCCTGAACCAATCTAATCCCGAATACACAATCCCAAACCAATCTAATCCTGAACCCACATTCCAGAACCAATCTAATCCTGAACACACAATTCCGACCCAATCTAATCCTGAATACATAATCTTGAACAAATCTAATCGTGAATACACAATCCTGAACCAATCAAATCCTGAGTACACAATCCCAAACTAATCTTATCCTGAATATGCAATTCCTAACCAATCAAATCCTGAATACACAAACCCAAACCAATCTAATCCTGAATATACAATCCTGAACCAATCTAATCCTGAATACACAATCCCAAACCAATCTAATCCTGAATACACAATCCCGAACAATCACATCCTGAATATACAATCCCGAACCAATCTAATCCTGAATACACAAACCCAAACCAATAAGATCCTGAATTCACAATTTGAACCAATCTAAGCCTGAATAAACAATGCCAATTCAATCTAATCCTGAATACACAAACCTAAAACAATCTAATTCCGAATATACAATCCTGAACCAATCTAATCCCGAATATACAATCCCAAACTAAGCTAATCCTGAGTACACAATACCAAACCAATCTAATCCCGAATACACAATCCTGAATCGATCTAATGCCGAATACACAATCCTGAACCAATCTAATCCTGAATACGCAATTCCGAACAAATCTAATCCTGAATACACAATCCTGAACCAATCTAATCGTGAGTACACAATCCTGAACCAATCAAATCCTGAGTGCACAATCCCGAACCATTCTAATCCTGAATATCCAATTCCTAACCAATCAAATCCTGAATACACAAACCCAAACCAATCTAATCCTGAATATACAATCCTGAACCAATCTAATCCTGAATACACCATCCCAAACCAATCTAATCCTGAATACACAATCCCGAACCAATCTAATCCTGAATACACAATCCCGAACCAATCTAATCCTGAATAAACATTGCCAATCCAATCAAATCCTGAATACACAAACCTAAACCAATCTAATCCCGGACACACAATCCCAAACCAATCTACTCCTGAAAACACAATCCTGAACCAATCTAATCCCGACTACACAATCCTGCAACAATCTAATCCTGAATACACAAACCTGAACCAATCTAAATCCGAATATAGAATCCTGAACCAATCTAATCCCGAATATACAATCCCAAACTAAACTAATCCTGAGTACACAATACCAAACCAATCTAATCCTGAAATCACAATCCTGAACCAATCTAATCCTGAATACACAATCCAAAACCAATCAAATCCTAAGTACACAATTCCAAACCAATCTAATCCTGAATACACAATCCCAAACCAATCTAATCCAGAATACACAATCCCGAATCAATCTAATCCTGAATACATAATTTCGAACCAATCTCATCCTGAATACATTATTCCAAACCTATTTAATACAGAATACACAATCCTGAATCAATCTAATCCCGAATACACAATCCAGAACCAATCTAATCCTGAATACACATTCCCGAACCAATCTAATCCTGAATACAAAACCTCGAAGCCATTTAATCCTGAATACATAATCCAAAACCAATCAAATCCCAACCACACAATCCTAAATGAAAATACTCACGAATACACAATACGAAACAAATCCCAAATGCACAATCCCAAACACATTTAATCATGAATACACAATCCCGAACAAATCTAATCCTCAATACACAAGCTCAAACCAATCAAATTCTGCATACACAATCCCGAGCCAATCAAATCCTGAATTCTCAAACCCAAACAAATCTGATCCCGAATGTAAAAATTTGAACCAATCTAATCTTGAAGACACAATCCTGCACAAATCTAATCCTGAATACACAATCCCAATCCAATCAAATCCTGAATACACAAACCGAAACCAATCTAATCCCGAATACACAATCCCAAACAGATCTAATCCTGAAAACACAATCCTGAACCAATCTAATCTGAATACACAATCCTGAAACAATTTAATCCTGAATATACAATCCTGAAACAATCTAATCCTGAATTCATAAATCCAAACCAATCTAATCGTGAATATGCAATCCTGAACCAATCTAGTCCAAAATACACAATCCCAAACCAATCAAATCCTGAATACACAATCCCGCACCAATCTAATCCCGGATACACAATCCTGAACCAATCTAATCGTGATTACACAATCCTGAATCAATCAAATCCTGAGTACACAATCCCGAACCAAGCTAATCCTGAATATGCAATTCCTAACCAATCAAATCCTGAATACACAAACCCAAACCAATCTAATCCCGAATAAACAATACTGAAACAATCTAATCCTGAATACACAATCCCGAACCAATCTAATCCTGAATACACGAACCCAAACCAATCAGATTCTGAATTCACAATCCTGAACCAATCTAATACTGAATAAACATTGCCAATCCAATGAAATCCTGAATACACAAACCTAAACCATTCTAATCCCGAACACACAATCCCAAACAAATCTAATCCTGAAAACACAATCCTGAACCAATCTAATCCAGAATACTCAATCCTGAAACAATCTACTCCTGAATACACAATCCTGACCCAATCTAATCGTGAATAGACAATCCTGAACCAATCAAATCCTGAGTACACAATCCCGAACCAATCTAATCCTTAATATGCAATTCCTAACCAATCAAATCCTGAATACACAAACCCAAACCAATCTAATGCTGAATATACCATCCTGAACCAATCTAGTCCTGAATACACAATCCCAAACCAATCTAATCCTGAATACACAATCCCAAACCAATCAAATCCTGAATATACAATCCCGAACCAATCTAATCCTGAATGCACAAACACAAACCAATCAAATTTTGAATTCACTATCCTGAAACAATCTAATCCTGAATAAACAATGCCAATCCAATCAAATCCTGAATACACAAACCTAAACCAATCACATCCCAAACACACAATCCCAAACCAATCTAATCCTGAAAACACAATCCTGAACCAATCTAATCCCGAATACACAATCCTGAAACTATCTAATCCTGAATACACAAACCTGAACCAATCTAAATCCGAATATACAATCCTGAACCAATCTAATCCCAAATATACAATCACAAACTAAGCTAATACTGAGTACACAATACCAAACCAATCTAATCCTGAAAACACAATCCTGAACCAATCTAATCCTGAATACACAATCCCAAACCAATCAAATCCTGAGTACACAATTCGAAACCAATCTTATCCTGTATACACAATCCCAAACCAATCTAATCCAGAATACACAATCCCGACCCAATCTAATCCTGACTACATAATTCCGAACCAATCTAATCCTAAATACATAATTCCAAACCTATCTAATCCCGAATACATAATCCTGAATCAATCTAATCCTGAATAAATAATCCAAAACCAATCTAATCCTGAATTCACAATCCCGAACCAATCTAATACTGAATACAAAACCTCAAAGCCATTTGATTCTGAATACATAATCCTGAACCAATCAAATCCCAACCACACAATCCTAAATGAATATACTCACAAGAACACAATTCCAAACAAATCCCACATACACAATCCCAAACCAATCTAATCCTGAATACACAATCCCGAAAAAATCAAATCCGGAATTCATAAAACCAAACCAATCTAATGCCGAATACACAATCCCGAACCAATCTAATCCCGAATACACAATCCCAAACCAATCTAATCCTGAACCCACATTCCAGAACCAATCTAATCCTGAACACACAATTCCGAACCAATCTAATCCTGAATACATAATCTTGAACAAATCTAATCGTGAATACACAATCCTGAACCAATCAAATCCTGAGTACACAATCCCAAACTAATCTTATCCTGAATATGCAATTCCTAACCAATCAAATCCTGAATACACAAACCCAAACCAATCTAATCCTGAATATACAATCCTGAACCAATCTAATCCTGAATACACAATCCCAAACCAATCTAATCCTGAATACACAATCCCGAACAATCACATCCTGAATATACAATCCCGAACCAATCTAATCCTGAATACACAAACCCAAACCAATAAGATCCTGAATTCACAATTTGAACCAATCTAAGCCTGAATTAACAATGCCAATCCAATCTAATCCTGAATACACAAACCTAAAACAATCTAATTCCGAATATACAATCCTGAACCAATCTAATCCCGAATATACAATCCCAAACTAAGCTAATCCTGAGTACACAATACCAAACCAATCTAATCCCGAATACACAATCCTGAATCGATCTAATGCCGAATACACAATCCTGAACCAATCTAATCCTGAATACACAATTCCGAACAAATCTAATCCTGAATAAACAATCCTGAACCAATCTAATCGTGAGTACACAATCCTGAACCAATCAAATCCTGAGTGCACAATCCTGAACCATTCTAATCCTGAATATCCAATTCCTAACCAATCAAATCCTGAATACACAAACCCAAACCAATCTAATCCTGAATATACAATCCTGAACCAATCTAATCCTGAATACACCATCCCAAACCAATCTAATCCTGAATACACAATCCCGAACCAATCTAATCCTGAATACACAATCCCGAACCAATCTAATCCTGAATAAACATTGCCAATCCAATCAAATCCTGAATACACAAACCTAAACCAATCTAATCCCGGACACACAATCCCAAACCAATCTACTCCTGAAAACACAATCCTGAAACAATCTAATCCCGACTACACAATCCTGCAACAATCTAATCCTGAATACACAAACCTGAACCAATCTAAATCCGAATATACAATCCTGAACCAATCTAATCCCGAATATACAATCCCAAACTAAACTAATCCTGAGTACACAATACCAAACCAATCTAATCCTGAAATCACAATCCTGAACCAATCTAATCCTGAATACACAATCCAAAACCAATCAAATCCTAAGTACACAATTCCAAACCAATCTAATCCAGAATACACAATCCCGAACCAATCTAATCCTGAATACATAATTTCGAACCAATCTCATCCTGAATAGATTATTCCAAACATATTTAATACCGAATACACAATCCTGAATCAATCTAATCCCGAATACACAATCCAGAACCAATCTAATCCTGAATACACAATCCCGAACCAATCAAATCCCAACCACACAATCCTAAATGAAAATACTCACGAATACACAATACGAAACAAATCCCAAATGCACAATCCCAAACACATTTAATCATGAATACACAATCCCGAACAAATCTAATCCTCAATACACAAGCTCAAACCAATCAAATTCTGCATACACAATCCCGAGCCAATCAAATCCTGAATTCTCAAACCCAAACAAATCTGATCCCAAATGTAAAAATTTGAACCAATCTAATCTTGAAGACACAATCCTGCACAAATCTAATCCTGAATACACAATCCCAATCCAATCAAATCCTGAATACACAAACCTAAACCAATCTAATCCCGAATACACAATCCCAAACAGATCTAATCCTGAAAACACAATCCTGAACCAATCTAATCTGAATACACAATCCTGAAACAATTTAATCCTGAATATACAATCCTGAAACAATCTAATCCTGAATTCATAAATCCAAACCAATCTAATCGTGAATATGCAATCCTGAACCAATCTAGTCCAAAATACACAATCCCAAACCAATCAAATCCTGAATACACAATCCCGCACCAATCTAATCCCGGATACACAATCCTGAACCAATCTAATCGTGATTACACAATCCTGAATCAATCAAATCCTGAGTACACAATCCCGAACCAAGCTAATCCTGAATATGCAATTCCTAACCAATCAAATCCTGAATACACAAACCCAAACCAATCTAATCCCGAATAAACAATACTGAAACAATCTAATCCTGAATACACAATCCCGAACCAATCTAATCCTGAATACACGAACCCAAACCAATCAGATTCTGAATTCACAATCCTGAACCAATCTAATACTGAATAAACATTGCCAATCCAATGAAATCCTGAATACACAAACCTAAACCATTCTAATCCCGAACACACAATCCCAAACAAATCTAATCCTGAAAACACAATCCTGAACCAATCTAATCCAGAATACTCAATCCTGAAACAATCTACTCCTGAATACACAATCCTGACCCAATCTAATCGTGAATAGACAATCCTGAACCAATCAAATCCTGAGTACACAATCCCGAACCAATCTAATCCTTAATATGCAATTCCTAACCAATCAAATCCTGAATACACAAACCCAAACCAATCTAATGCTGAATATACCATCCTGAACCAATCTAGTCCTGAATACACAATCCCAAACCAATCTAATCCTGAATACACAATCCCAAACCAATCAAATCCTGAATATACAATCCCGAACCAATCTAATCCTGAATGCACAAACACAAACCAATCAAATTTTGAATTCACAATCCTGAAACAATCTAATCCTGAATAAACAATGCCAATCCAATCAAATCCTGAATACACAAACCTAAACCAATCACATCCCAAACACACAATCCCAAACCAATCTAATCCTGAAAACACAATCCTGAACCAATCTAATCCCGAATACACAATCCTGAAACTATCTAATCCTGAATACACAAACCTGAACCAATCTAAATCCGAATATACAATCCTGAACCAATCTAATCCCAAATATACAATCACAAACTAAGCTAATACTGAGTACACAATACCAAACCAATCTAATCCTGAAAACACAATCCTGAACCAATCTAATCCTGAATACACAATCCCAAACCAATCAAATCCTGAGTACACAATTCGAAACCAATCTTATCCTGTATACACAATCCCAAACCAATCTAATCCAGAATACACAATCCCGACCCAATCTAATCCTGACTACATAATTCCGAACCAATCTAATCCTAAATACATAATTCCAAACCTATCTAATCCCGAACACATAATCCTGAATCAATCTAATCCTGAATAAATAATCCAAAACCAATCTAATCCTGAATTCACAATCCCGAACCAATCTAATACTGAATACAAAACCTCAAAGCCATTTGATTCTGAATACATAATCCTGAACCAATCAAATCCCAACCACACAATCCTAAATGAATATACTCACAAGTACACAATTCCAAACAAATCCCAAATACACAATCCCAAACCAATCTAATCCTGAATACACAATCCCGAAAAAATCAAATCTGGAATTCATAAAACCAAACCAATCTAATGCCGAATACACAATCCTGAACCAATCTAATCCCGAATACACAATCCCAAACCAATCTAATCCTGAACCCACATTCCAGAACCAATCTAATCCTGAACACACAATTCCGAACCAATCTAATCCTGAATACATAATCTTGAACAAATCTAATCGTGAATACACAATCCTGAACCAATCAAATCCTGAGTACACAATCCCAAACTAATCTTATCCTGAATATGCAATTCCTAACCAATCAAATCCTGAATACACAAACCCAAACCAATCTAATCCTGAATATACAATCCTGAACCAATCTAATCCTGAATACACAATCCCAAACCTATCTAATCCTGAATACACAATCCCGAACAATCACAGCCTGAATATACAATCCCGAACCAATCTAATCCTGAATACACAAACCCAAACCAATAAGATCCTGAATTCACAATTTGAACCAATCTAAGCCTGAATAAACAATGCCAATCCAATCTAATCCTGAATACACAAACCTAAAACAATCTAATTCCGAATATACAATCCTGAACCAATCTAATCCCGAATATACAATCCCAAACTAAGCTAATCCTGAGTACACAATACCAAACCAATCTAATCCCGAATACACAATCCTGAATCGATCTAATGCCGAATACACAATCCTGAACCAATCTAATCCTGAATTCACAATTCCGAACAAATCTAATCCTGAATACACAATCCTGAACCAATCTAATCGTGAGTACACAATCCTGAACCAATCAAATCCTGAGTGCAAAATCCCGAACCATTCTAATCCTGAATATCCAATTCCTAACCAATCAAATCCTGAATACACAAACCCAAACCAATCTAATCCTGAATATACAATCCTGAACCAATCTAATCCTGAATACACCATCCCAAACCAATCTAATCCTGAATACACAATCCCGAACCAATCTAATCCTGAATACACAATCCCGAACCAATCTAATCCTGAATAAACATTGCCAATCCAATCAAATCCTGAATACACAAACCTAAACCAATCTAATCCCGGACACACAATCCCAAACCAATCTACTCCTGAAAACACAATCCTGAAACAATCTAATCCCGACTACACAATCCTGCAACAATCTAATCCTGAATACACAAACCTGAACCAATCTAAATCCGAATATACAATCCTGAACCAATCTAATCCCGAATATACAATCCCAAACTAAACTAATCCTGAGTACACAATACCAAACCAATCTAATCCTGAAATCACAATCCTGAACCAATCTAATCCTGAATACACAATCCAAAACCAATCAAATCCTAAGTACACAATTCCAAACCAATCTAATCCAGAATACACAATCCCGAACCAATCTAATCCTGAATACATAATTTCGAACCAATCTCATCCTGAATAGATTATTCCAAACATATTTAATACCGAATACACAATCCTGAATCAATCTAATCCCGAATACACAATCCAGAACCAATCTAATCCTGAATACACAATCCCGAACCAATCAAATCCCAACCACACAATCCTAAATGAAAATACTCACGAATACACAATACGAAACAAATCCCAAATGCACAATCCCAAACACATTTAATCATGAATACACAATCCCGAACAAATCTAATCCTCAATACACAAGCTCAAACCAATCAAATTCTGCATACACAATCCCGAGCCAATCAAATCCTGAATTCTCAAACCCAAACAAATCTGATCCCAAATGTAAAAATTTGAACCAATCTAATCTTGAAGACACAATCCTGCACAAATCTAATCCTGAATACACAATCCCAATCCAATCAAATCCTGAATACACAAACCTAAACCAATCTAATCCCGAATACACAATCCCAAACAGATCTAATCCTGAAAACACAATCCTGAACCAATCTAATCTGAATACACAATCCTGAAACAATTTAATCCTGAATATACAATCCTGAAACAATCTAATCCTGAATTCATAAATCCAAACCAATCTAATCGTGAATATGCAATCCTGAACCAATCTAGTCCAAAATACACAATCCCAAACCAATCAAATCCTGAATACACAATCCCGCACCAATCTAATCCCGGATACACAATCCTGAACCAATCTAATCGTGATTACACAATCCTGAATCAATCAAATCCTGAGTACACAATCCCGAACCAAGCTAATCCTGAATATGCAATTCCTAACCAATCAAATCCTGAATACACAAACCCAAACCAATCTAATCCCGAATAAACAATACTGAAACAATCTAATCCTGAATACACAATCCCGAACCAATCTAATCCTGAATACACGAACCCAAACCAATCAGATTCTGAATTCACAATCCTGAACCAATCTAATACTGAATAAACATTGCCAATCCAATGAAATCCTGAATACACAAACCTAAACCATTCTAATCCCGAACACACAATCCCAAACAAATCTAATCCTGAAAACACAATCCTGAACCAATCTAATCCAGAATACTCAATCCTGAAACAATCTACTCCTGAATACACAATCCTGACCCAATCTAATCGTGAATAGACAATCCTGAACCAATCAAATCCTGAGTACACAATCCCGAACCAATCTAATCCTTAATATGCAATTCCTAACCAATCAAATCCTGAATACACAAACCCAAACCAATCTAATGCTGAATATACCATCCTGAACCAATCTAGTCCTGAATACACAATCCCAAACCAATCTAATCCTGAATACACAATCCCAAACCAATCAAATCCTGAATATACAATCCCGAACCAATCTAATCCTGAATGCACAAACACAAACCAATCAAATTTTGAATTCACAATCCTGAAACAATCTAATCCTGAATAAACAATGCCAATCCAATCAAATCCTGAATACACAAACCTAAACCAATCACATCCCAAACACACAATCCCAAACCAATCTAATCCTGAAAACACAATCCTGAACCAATCTAATCCCGAATACACAATCCTGAAACTATCTAATCCTGAATACACAAACCTGAACCAATCTAAATCCGAATATACAATCCTGAACCAATCTAATCCCAAATATACAATCACAAACTAAGCTAATACTGAGTACACAATACCAAACCAATCTAATCCTGAAAACACAATCCTGAACCAATCTAATCCTGAATACACAATCCCAAACCAATCAAATCCTGAGTACACAATTCGAAACCAATCTTATCCTGTATACACAATCCCAAACCAATCTAATCCAGAATACACAATCCCGACCCAATCTAATCCTGACTACATAATTCCGAACCAATCTAATCCTAAATACATAATTCCAAACCTATCTAATCCCGAACACATAATCCTGAATCAATCTAATCCTGAATAAATAATCCAAAACCAATCTAATCCTGAATTCACAATCCCGAACCAATCTAATACTGAATACAAAACCTCAAAGCCATTTGATTCTGAATACATAATCCTGAACCAATCAAATCCCAACCACACAATCCTAAATGAATATACTCACAAGTACACAATTCCAAACAAATCCCAAATACACAATCCCAAACCAATCTAATCCTGAATACACAATCCCGAAAAAATCAAATCTGGAATTCATAAAACCAAACCAATCTAATGCCGAATACACAATCCTGAACCAATCTAATCCCGAATACACAATCCCAAACCAATCTAATCCTGAACCCACATTCCAGAACCAATCTAATCCTGAACACACAATTCCGAACCAATCTAATCCTGAATACATAATCTTGAACAAATCTAATCGTGAATACACAATCCCGAACCAATCTAATCCTGAATACAAAACCTCGAAGCCATTTAATCCTGAATACATAATCCTGAACCAATCAAATCCCAACCACACAATCCTAAATGAAAATACTCACGAATACACAATACGAAACAAATCCCAAATGCACAATCCCAAACACATTTAATCATGAATACACAATCCCGAACAAATCTAATCCTCAATACACAAGCTCAAACCAATCAAATTCTGCATACACAATCCCGAGCCAATCAAATCCTGAATTCTCAAACCCAAACAAATCTGATCCCAAATGTAAAAATTTGAACCAATCTAATCTTGAAGACACAATCCTGCACAAATCTAATCCTGAATACACAATCCCAATCCAATCAAATCCTGAATACACAAACCTAAACCAATCTAATCCCGAATACACAATCCCAAACAGATCTAATCCTGAAAACACAATCCTGAACCAATCTAATCTGAATACACAATCCTGAAACAATTTAATCCTGAATATACAATCCTGAAACAATCTAATCCTGAATTCATAAATCCAAACCAATCTAATCGTGAATATGCAATCCTGAACCAATCTAGTCCAAAATACACAATCCCAAACCAATCAAATCCTGAATACACAATCCCGCACCAATCTAATCCCGGATACACAATCCTGAACCAATCTAATCATGATTACACAATCCTGAATCAATCAAATCCTGAGTACACAATCCCGAACCAAGCTAATCCTGAATATGCAATTCCTAACCAATCAAATCCTGAATACACAAACCCAAACCAATCTAATCCCGAATAAACAATACTGAAACAATCTAATCCTGAATACACAATCCCGAACCAATCTAATCCTGAATACACGAACCCAAACCAATCAGATTCTGAATTCACAATCCTGAACCAATCTAATACTGAATAAACATTGCCAATCCAATGAAATCCTGAATACACAAACCTAAACCATTCTAATCCCGAACACACAATCCCAAACAAATCTAATCCTGAAAACACAATCCTGAACCAATCTAATCCAGAATACTCAATCCTGAAACAATCTACTCCTGAATACACAATCCTGACCCAATCTAATCGTGAATAGACAATCCTGAACCAATCAAATCCTGAGTACACAATCCCGAACCAATCTAATCCTTAATATGCAATTCCTAACCAATCAAATCCTGAATACACAAACCCAAACCAATCTAATGCTGAATATACCATCCTGAACCAATCTAGTCCTGAATACACAATCCCAAACCAATCTAATCCTGAATACACAATCCCAAACCAATCAAATCCTGAATATACAATCCCGAACCAATCTAATCCTGAATGCACAAACACAAACCAATCAAATTTTGAATTCACAATCCTGAAACAATCTAATCCTGAATAAACAATGCCAATCCAATCAAATCCTGAATACACAAATCTAAACCAATCACATCCCGAACACACAATCCCAAACCAATCTAATCCTGAAAACACAATCCTGAACCAATCTAATCCCGAATACACAATCCTGAAACTATCTAATCCTGAATACACAAACCTGAACCAATCTAAATCCGAATATACAATCCTGAACCAATCTAATCCCAAATATACAATCACAAACTAAGCTAATACTGAGTACACAATACCAAACCAATCTAATCCTGAAAACACAATCCTGAACCAATCTAATCCTGAATACACAATCCCAAACCAATCAAATCCTGAGTACACAATTCGAAACCAATCTTATCCTGTATACACAATCCCAAACCAATCTAATCCAGAATACACAATCCCGACCCAATCTAATCCTGACTACATAATTCCGAACCAATCTAATCCTAAATACATAATTCCAAACCTATCTAATCCCGAATACATAATCCTGAATCAATCTAATCCTGAATAAATAATCCAAAACCAATCTAATCCTGAATTCACAATCCCGAACCAATCTAATACTGAATACAAAACCTCAAAGCCATTTGATTCTGAATACATAATCCTGAACCAATCAAATCCCAACCACACAATCCTAAATGAATATACTCACAAGTACACAATTCCAAACAAATCCCAAATACACAATCCCAAACCAATCTAATCCTGAATACACAATCCCGAAAAAATCAAATCCGGAATTCATAAAACCAAACCAATCTAATGCCGAATACACAATCCTGAACCAATCTAATCCCGAATACACAATCCCAAACCAATCTAATCCTGAACCCACATTCCAGAACCAATCTAATCCTGAACACACAATTCCGAACCAATCTAATCCTGAATACATAATCTTGAACAAATCTAATCGTGAATACACAATCCTGAACCAATCAAATCCTGAGTACACAATCCCAAACTAATCTTATCCTGAATATGCAATTCCTAACCAATCAAATCCTGAATACACAAACCCAAACCAATCTAATCCTGAATATACAATCCTGAACCAATCTAATCCTGAATACACAATCCCAAACCTATCTAATCCTGAATACACAATCCCGAACAATCACAGCCTGAATATACAATCCCGAACCAATCTAATCCTGAATACACAAACCCAAACCAATAAGATCCTGAATTCACAATTTGAACCAATCTAAGCCTGAATAAACAATGCCAATCCAATCTAATCCTGAATACACAAACCTAAAACAATCTAATTCCGAATATACAATCCTGAACCAATCTAATCCCGAATATACAATCCCAAACTAAGCTAATCCTGAGTACACAATACCAAACCAATCTAATCCCGAATACACAATCCTGAATCGATCTAATGCCGAATACACAATCCTGAACCAATCTAATCCTGAATTCACAATTCCGAACAAATCTAATCCTGAATACACAATCCTGAACCAATCTAATCGTGAGTACACAATCCTGAACCAATCAAATCCTGAGTGCAAAATCCCGAACCATTCTAATCCTGAATATCCAATTCCTAACCAATCAAATCCTGAATACACAAACCCAAACCAATCTAATCCTGAATATACAATCCTGAACCAATCTAATCCTGAATACACCATCCCAAACCAATCTAATCCTGAATACACAATCCCGAACCAATCTAATCCTGAATACACAATCCCGAACCAATCTAATCCTGAATAAACATTGCCAATCCAATCAAATCCTGAATACACAAACCTAAACCAATCTAATCCCGGACACACAATCCCAAACCAATCTACTCCTGAAAACACAATCCTGAACCAATCTAATCCCGACTACACAATCCTGCAACAATCTAATCCTGAATACACAAACCTGAACCAATCTAAATCCGAATATAGAATCCTGAACCAATCTAATCCCGAATATACAATCCCAAACTAAACTAATCCTGAGTACACAATACCAAACCAATCTAATCCTGAAATCACAATCCTGAACCAATCTAATCCTGAATACACAATCCAAAACCAATCAAATCCTAAGTACACAATTCCAAACCAATCTAATCCAGAATACACAATCCCGAACCAATCTAATCCTGAATACATAATTTCGAACCAATCTCATCCTGAATAGATTATTCCAAACATATTTAATACCGAATACACAATCCTGAATCAATCTAATCCCGAATACACAATCCAGAACCAATCTAATCCTGAATACACAATCCCGAACCAATCAAATCCCAACCACACAATCCTAAATGAAAATACTCACGAATACACAATACGAAACAAATCCCAAATGCACAATCCCAAACACATTTAATCATGAATACACAATCCCGAACAAATCTAATCCTCAATACACAAGCTCAAACCAATCAAATTCTGCATACACAATCCCGAGCCAATCAAATCCTGAATTCTCAAACCCAAACAAATCTGATCCCAAATGTAAAAATTTGAACCAATCTAATCTTGAAGACACAATCCTGCACAAATCTAATCCTGAATACACAATCCCAATCCAATCAAATCCTGAATACACAAACCTAAACCAATCTAATCCCGAATACACAATCCCAAACAGATCTAATCCTGAAAACACAATCCTGAACCAATCTAATCTGAATACACAATCCTGAAACAATTTAATCCTGAATATACAATCCTGAAACAATCTAATCCTGAATTCATAAATCCAAACCAATCTAATCGTGAATATGCAATCCTGAACCAATCTAGTCCAAAATACACAATCCCAAACCAATCAAATCCTGAATACACAATCCCGCACCAATCTAATCCCGGATACACAATCCTGAACCAATCTAATCGTGATTACACAATCCTGAATCAATCAAATCCTGAGTACACAATCCCGAACCAAGCTAATCCTGAATATGCAATTCCTAACCAATCAAATCCTGAATACACAAACCCAAACCAATCTAATCCCGAATAAACAATACTGAAACAATCTAATCCTGAATACACAATCCCGAACCAATCTAATCCTGAATACATAATTCCGAACCAATTTAAAACAGAATACATAATTGCAAAAATATCTAAACCCGAATGCACAATGCTGAACCAATCTAATTCCGAATACACAATCCCGAACCAATCTAATCCTGAATACACAATTCCGAACCAATCTAATCCTGAATACACAATCCCGAACCAATCTAATCCTGAATACATAATTCCGAACCAATCTAATCCTGAATACATAATTCCAAAACTATCTAAACCCGAATACACAATGCTGAACCAATCTAATTCCGAATACACAATCCAGAACCAATCTAATCCTGAATACACAATTCCGAACCAATCTAATCCTGAATACAAAACCCTGAACCAATCTAATCCTGAATACAAAATTTCGAACCAATCCAATCCTGAATACAAAAGCTGAAAGCCATTTAATCCTGAATACATAACCCTGAACCAATCAAATCCCAACCACACAATCCTAAATGAAAATACTCATGAATACTCAATCCAAAATAAATCCCAAATGTGCAATCCCAAACCAATCTAATCCTGAATACACAATTCCGAACCAATCTAATCCTGAATACACAATCCTGAACCAATCTAATCGTGAATACACAATCCTGAACCAATCTAATCCCGAATACACAATCCCAAACTAATCTAATCCTGAACCCACAATCCCGAACCAATCTAATCCTGAATACACAATTCTGAACCAATCTAATCCTGAATACACAATCCTGACCCAATCTATTCGTGAATACACAATCCTGAACCAGTCAAATCCTGAGTACACAATCCTGAACCAATCTAATCCTGAATATGCAATTCCTAATGAATCAAATCCTGAATACACAAACCCAAACCAATCTCATCCTGAATATACAATCCTGAACCAATCTAATCCTGTGTACACAATCCCAAACCAATCTAATCCTGAACCCACAATCCCGAACCAATCTAATCCTGAACACACAATTCCGAACCAATCTAAACCTGAATACATAATCTTGAACAAATCTAATCGTGAATAAACAATCCTGAACCAATCAAATCCTGAGTACACAATCCCGAACAAATCTAATCCTGAATATGCAATTCCTAACCAATCAAATCCTGAATACACAAACCAAAACCAATCTAATCCTGAATCTACAATCCTGAACCAATCTAATCCTGAATACACAATCCCCAACCAATCTAATGCTGAATACACAATCCCGAACCAATCACATCCTGAATATACAATCCCGATCCAATCTAATCCTGAATACACAAACCCAAACCAATAAATCCTGAATTCACAATTTGAACCAATCTAAGCCTGAATAAACAATGCCAATCCAATCTAATCCTAAATACACAAACCTAAACCAATCTAATTCCGAATATACAATCCTGAACCAATCTAATCCGGAATATACAATCCCAAACTAAGCTAATCCTGAGTACACAATACCAAACCAATCTAATCCCGAATACACAATCCTGAATCAATCTAATCCCGAATACACAATCCTGAACCAATCTAATCCTGAATACACAATTCCGAACAAATCTAATCCTGAATACGCCATCCTGAACCAATCTAATCATGAATACACAATCCTGAACCTAACAAGTCCTGAGTACACAATCCCGAAGCAATCTAATCCTGAATATGCAATTCCTATCCAATCAAATCCTGAATACACAAACCCAAACCAATCTAATCCTGAATATACAATCCTGAACCAATCTAATCCTGAATACACAATCCCAAACCAATCTAATCCTGAATACACAATCTCGAACCAATCAAATCCTGAATATACAATCCCGAACCAATCTAATCCTGAATACACGAACCCAAACCAATCAGATCCTGAATTCACAATCCTGAACCAATCTAATACTGAATAAACATTGCCAATCCAATGAAATCCTGAATACACAAACCTAAACCATTCTAATCCCGAACACACAATCCCAAACAAATCTAATCCTGAAAACACAATCCTGAACCAATCTAATCCCGAATACACAATCCTGAAACAATCTACTCCTGAATACACAAACCTGAACCAATCTAATTCCGAATATACAATCCTGAACCAATCTAATCCTGAATACACAATCCCAAACCAATCTAATCCTGAATACACAATCCTGACCCAATCTAATCGTGAATAGACAATCCTGAAACAATCAAATCCTGAGTACACAATCCCGAACCAATCTAATCCTTAATATGCAATTCCTAACCAATCAAATCCTGAATACACAAACCCAAACCAATCTAATGCTGAATATACCATCCTGAACCAATCTAGTCCTGAATACACAATCCCAAACCAATCTAATCCTGAATACACAATCCCGAACCAATCAAATCCTGAATATACAATCCCGAACCAATCTAATCCTGAATGCACAAACACAAACCAATCAAATTTTGAATTCACAATCCTGAAACAATCTAATCCTGAATAAACAATGCCAATCCAATCAAATCCTGAATACACAAACCTAAACCAATCACATCCCGAACACACAATCCCAAACCAATCTAATCCTGAAAACACAATCCTGAACCAATCTAATCCTGAATACACCATCCCAAACCAATCTAATCCTGAATACACAATCCCGAACCAATCTAATCCTGAATACACAATCCCGAACCAATCTAATCCTGAATAAACATTGCCAATCCAATCAAATCCTGAATACACAAACCTAAACCAATCTAATCCCGGACACACAATCCCAAACCAATCTACTCCTGAAAACACAATCCTGAACCAATCTAATCCCGAATACACAATCCTGCAACAATCTAATCCTGAATACACAAACCTGAACCAATCTAAATCCGAATATAGAATCCTGAACCAATCTAATCCCGAATATACAATCCCAAACTAAACTAATCCTGAGTACACAATACCAAACCAATCTAATCCTGAAATCACAATCCTGAACCAATCTAATCCTGAATACACAATCCAAAACCAATCAAATCCTAAGTACACAATTCCAAACCAATCTAATCCTGAATACACAATCCCAAACCAATCTAATCCAGAATACACAATCCCGAACCAATCTAATCCTGAATACATAATTTCGAACCAATCTCATCCTGAATACATTATTCCAAACCTATCTAATACCGAATACACAATCCTGAATCAATCTAATCCCGAATACACAATCCAGAACCAATCTAATCCTGAATACACAATCCCGAACCAATCTAATCCTGAATACAAAACCTCGAAGCCATTTAATCCTGAATACATAATCCTGAACCAATCAAATCCCAACCACACAATCCTAAATGAAAATACTCACGAATACACAATACGAAACAAATCCCAAATGCACAATCCCAAACACATTTAATCATGAATACACAATCCCGAACAAATCTAATCCTCAATACACAAGCTCAAACCAATCAAATTCTGCATACACAATCCCGAGCCAATCAAATCCTGAATTCTCAAACCCAAACAAATCTGATCCCGAATGTAAAAATTTGAACCAATCTAATCTTGAAGACACAATCCTGCACAAATCTAATCCTGAATACACAATCCCAATCCAATCAAATCCTGAATACACAAACCTAAACCAATCTAATCCCGAATAAACAATCCCAAACAGATCTAATCCTGAAAACACAATCCTGAACCAATCTAATCTGAATACACAATCCTGAAACAATTTAATCCTGAATATACAATCCTGAAACAATCTAATCCTGAATTCATAAATCCAAACCAATCTAATCGTGAATATGCAATCCTGAACCAATCTAGTCCAAAATACACAATCCCAAACCAATCAAATCCTGAATACACAATCCCGCACCAATCTAATCCCGGATACACAATCCTGAACCAATCTAATCGTGATTACACAATCCTGAATCAATCAAATCCTGAGTACACAATCCCGAACCAAGCTAATCCTGAATATGCAATTCCTAACCAATCAAATCCTGAATTCATAAACCCAAACCAATCTAATCCCGAATAAACAATACTGAAACAATCTAATCCTGAATACACAATCCCGAACCAATCTAATCCTGAATACATAATTCCGAACCAATTTAAAACAGAATACATAATTGCAAAAATATCTAAACCCGAATGCACAATGCTGAACCAATCTAATTCCGAATACACAATCCCGAACCAATCTAATCCTGAATACACAATTCCGAATCAATCTAATCCTGAATACAAAACCCTGAAACAATCTAATCCTGAATACAACATTTTGAACCAATGTAATCCTGAATACAAAAGCTCAAAGCCATTTAATCCTGAATAAATAACCCTGAACCAATCAAATCCCAACCAAACAATCCTAAATGAAAATACTCATGAATACACAATCCCAAATAAATCCCAAATGTGCAATCCCAAACCAATCTAATCCTGAATACACAATCCCGAACCAATCTAATCCTGAATACACAATTCCGAACCAATCTAATCCTGAATACACAATCCTGAACCAATCTAATCGTGAATACACAATCCTGAACCAATCTAATCCCGAATACACAATCCCAATCTAATCTAATCCTGAACCCACTATCCCGAACCAATCAAATCCTGAATACACAATTCCGAACCAATCTAATCCTGAATACACAATCCTGACCCAATCTTATCGTGAATAGACAATCCTGAACCAATCAAATCCTGAGTACACAATCCCGAACCATTCTAATCCTGAATATGCAAATCCTAACCAATCAAATCCTGAATACACAAACCCAAAACAATCTAATCCTGAATATACCATCCTTAACCAATCTAATCCTGAATACACAATCCCAAACCAATTTAATCCTGAATACACAATCCCGAACCAATCAAATCCTGAATATACAATCCCAAACCAATCTAATTCTGAATAAAGAAACCCAAACCAATAAGATCCTGAATTCACAATCCTGATCCAATCTAATCCTGAATAAACAATGCCAATCCAATCAAATCCTGAAAACACAAACCTAAACCAGTCTCATCCTGAACACACAATCCCAAACCCATCTAATCCTGAAAACACAATCCTGAACCAATCTAATCCCGAATACACAATCCTGAAACAATCTAATCCTGAATACACAAACCTGAACCAATATAATTCCGAATATACAATCCTGAACCGATCTAATCCCGAATATACAATCCCAAACTAAGCTAATCCTGAGTACACAATACCAAACCAATCTAATCCCGAATACACAATTTTGAATCTATCTAATCCCGAATACACAATCCCGAACCAATCTAATCCTGAATACACAATTCCGAACAAATCTAATCCTGAATACAGTATTCCAAACCTATCTAATCTCAAAAACACAATGCTGAATCAATCTAATCCCGAATACACAATCCCGAACCAATCTAATCCTGAATACACAATCCCGAACCAAACCAATCCTGAATACAAAACCTCAAAGCCATTTCATCCTGAATACATAATCCTGAACAAATCAAATACCAACCACACAATCCTAAATGAATATACTCACGAATACACAATTCCAAACAAATCCCAAATGCACAATCCCAAACAAATTTAATCCTGAATACACAATCCCGAACAAATCTAATCCTGAATAAACAAGCTCAAACCAATCAAATCCTGAATACACAATCCCGAACCAATCAAATAATGAATTCACAAACCCAAACAAATCTGATCCCGAATGTACAAATTTGAACCAATCTAATCCTGAATACACAATCCCAATCCATTCAAATTTTGAATACACAAACCTAAACCAATCTAATCATGAATACACAATCCCAAACCAGTCAACTCCTGAATACACAATCCTGAACCCATGTAATCCCGAATACACAATCCCAAACCAATCTAATCCTGAACCCACAATCACGAAACAATCTAATCCTGAATACACAATTCTGACCCAATCTAATCCTGAATACACAATCCTGAACCAATCTTATCGTGAATACACAATGCTGAACCAATCAAATCCTGAGTACACAATCCCTTACCAATCTAATCCTGAATAACCAATTCCTAACCAATCAAATCCTGAATACACAAACCCAAACCAATCTAATCCTGAAAACACAATCCTGAACCAATCTAATCCGAATACACAATCCTGAAACAATCTAATCCTGAATATGCAAGTCAGAAACAATCCAATCCAGAATTCATAAACCCAAACCAATCTAATCGTGAATATGCAATCCTGAACCAATCTAATCCAAAATACACAATCCCAAACCAATCAAATCCTGAATACACAATCCCGCACCAATCTAATCCCGGATACACAATCCCAAACCAATCTAATCCTGAACCCACAAACCCAAACCAATCTAATCCTGAATAAACAATACTGAAACAATCTAATCCTGAATACACAATCCCGAACCAATCTAATCCTGAATACAGTATTCCAAACCTATCTAATCTCAAAAACACAATGCTGAATCAATCTAATCCCGAATACACAATCCCGAACCAATCTAATCCTGAATACACAATCCCGAACCAAACCAATCCTGAATACAAAACCTCAAAGCCATTTCATCCTGAATACATAATCCTGAACAAATCAAATACCAACCACACAATCCTAAATGAATATACTCACGAATACACAATTCCAAACAAATCCCAAATGCACAATCCCAAACAAATTTAATCCTGAATACACAATCCCGAACAAATCTAATCCTGAATAAACAAGCTCAAACCAATCAAATCCTGAATACACAATCCCGAACCAATCAAATAATGAATTCACAAACCCAAACAAATCTGATCCCGAATGTACAAATTTGAACCAATCTAATCCTGAATACACAATCCCAATACAATCAAATTTTGAATACACAAACCTAAACCAATCTAATCATGAATACACAATCCCAAACCAGTCAACCCCTGAATACACAATCCTGAACCCATGTAATCCCGAATACACAATCCCAAACCAATCTAATCCTGAACCCACAATCACGAAACAATCTAATCCTGAATACACAATTCTGACCCAATCTAATCCTGAATACACAATCCTGAACCAATCTTATTGTGAATACACAATGCTGAACCAATCAAATCCTGAGTACACAATCCCTTACCAATCTAATCCTGAATAACCAATTCCTAACCAATCAAATCCTGAATACACAAACCCAAACCAATCTAATCCTGAAAACACAATCCTGAACCAATCTAATCCGAATACACAATCCTGAAACAATCTAATCCTGAATATGCAAGTCAGAAACAATCCAATCCGGAATTCATAAACCCAAAGCAATCTAATCGTGAATATGCAATCCTGAACCAATCTAATCCAAAATACACAATCCCAAACCAATCAAATCCTGAATACACAATCCCGCACCAATCTAATCCCGGATACACAATCCCAAACCAATCTAATCCTGAACCCACAAACCCAAACCAATCTAATCCTGAATAAACAATACTGAAACAATCTAATCCTGAATACACAATCCCGAACCAATCTAATCCTGAATACATAATTCCGAACCAATTTAAAACAGAATACATAATTGCATAAATATCTAAGCCCGAATGCACAATGCTGAACCAATCTAATTCCGAATACACAATCCCGAACCAATCTAATCCTGAATACACAATTCCGAACCAATCTAATCCTGAATACAAAACCCTGAAACAATCTAATCCTGAATACAAAATTTTGAACCAATGTAATCCTGAATACAAAAGCTCAAAGCCATTTAATCCTGAATAAATAACCCTGAACCAATCAAATCCCAACCAAACAATCCTAAATGAAAATACTCATGAATACACAATCCCAAATAAATCCCAAATGTGCAATCCCAAACCAATCTAATCCTGAATACACAATCCCGAACCAATCTAATCCTGAATACACAATTCCGAACCAATCTAATCCTGAATACACAATCCTGAACCAATCTAATCGTGAATACACAATCCTGAACCAATCTAATCCCGAATACACAATCCCAATCTAATCTAATCCTGAACCCACTATCCCGAACCAATCAAATCCTGAATACACAATTCCGAACCAATCTAATCCTGAATACACAATCCTGACCCAATCTTATCGTGAATAGACAATCCTGAACCAATCAAATCCTGAGTACACAATCCCGAACCAATCTAATCCTGAATATGCAAAGCCTAACCAATCAAATCCTGAATACACAAACCCAAAACAATCTAATCCTGAATATACCATCCTTAACCAATCTAATCCTGAATACACAATCCCAAACCAATCTAATCCTGAATACACAATCCCGAACCAATCAGATCCTGAATATACAATCCCAAACCAATCTAATTCTGAATAAAGAAACCCAAACCAATAAGATCCTGAATTCACAATCCTGATCCAATCTAATCCTGAATAAACAATGCCAATCCAATCAAATCCTGAAAACACAATCCTAAACCAGTCTCATCCTGAACACACAATCCCAAACCCATCTAATCCTGAAAACACAATCCTGAACCAATCTAATCCCGAATACACAATCCTGAAACAATCTAATCCTGAATACACAAACCTGAACCAATATAATTCCGAATATACAATCCTGAACCGATCTAATCCCGGATATACAATCCCAAACTAAGCTAATCCTGAGTACACAATACCAAACCAATCTAATCCCGAATACACAATCCCGAACCAATCTAATCCTGAATACACAATCCCGAACCAAACCAATCCTGAATACAAAACCTCAAAGCCATTTCATCCTGAATACATAATCCTGAACAAATCAAATACCAACCACACAATCCTAAATGAATATACTCACGAATACACAATTCCAAACAAATCCCAAATGCACAATCCCAAACAAATTTAATCCTGAATACACAATCCCGAACAAATCTAATCCTGAATAAACAAGCTCAAACCAATCAAATCCTGAATACACAATCCCGAACCAATCAAATAATGAATTCACAAACCCAAACAAATCTGATCCCGAATGTACAAATTTGAACCAATCTAATCCTGAATACACAATCCCAATACAATCAAATTTTGAATACACAAACCTAAACCAATCTAATCATGAATACACAATCCCAAACCAGTCAACCCCTGAATACACAATCCTGAACCCATGTAATCCCGAATACACAATCCCAAACCAATCTAATCCTGAACCCACAATCACGAAACAATCTAATCCTGAATACACAATTCTGACCCAATCTAATCCTGAATACACAATCCTGAACCAATCTTATCGTGAATACACAATGCTGAACCAATCAAATCCTGAGTACACAATCCCTTACCAATCTAATCCTGAATAACCAATTCCTAACCAATCAAATCCTGAATACACAAACCCAAACCAATCTAATCCTGAAAACACAATCCTGAACCAATCTAATCCGAATACACAATCCTGAAACAATCTAATCCTGAATATGCAAGTCAGAAACAATCCAATCCGGAATTCATAAACCCAAAGCAATCTAATCGTGAATATGCAATCCTGAACCAATCTAATCCAAAATACACAATCCCAAACCAATCAAATCCTGAATACACAATCCCGCACCAATCTAATCCCGGATACACAATCCCAAACCAATCTAATCCTGAACCCACAAACCCAAACCAATCTAATCCTGAATAAACAATACTGAAACAATCTAATCCTGAATACACAATCCCGAACCAATCTAATCCTGAATACATAATTCCGAACCAATTTAAAACAGAATACATAATTGCATAAATATCTAAGCCCGAATGCACAATGCTGAACCAATCTAATTCCGAATACACAATCCCGAACCAATCTAATCCTGAATACACAATTCCGAACCAATCTAATCCTGAATACAAAACCCTGAAACAATCTAATCCTGAATACAAAATTTTGAACCAATGTAATCCTGAATACAAAAGCTCAAAGCCATTTAATCCTGAATAAATAACCCTGAACCAATCAAATCCCAACCAAACAATCCTAAATGAAAATACTCATGAATACACAATCCCAAATAAATCCCAAATGTGCAATCCCAAACCAATCTAATCCTGAATACACAATCCCGAACCAATCTAATCCTGAATACACAATTCCGAACCAATCTAATCCTGAATACACAATCCTGAACCAATCTAATCGTGAATACACAATCCTGAACCAATCTAATCCCGAATACACAATCCCAATCTAATCTAATCCTGAACCCACTATCCCGAACCAATCAAATCCTGAATACACAATTCCGAACCAATCTAATCCTGAATACACAATCCTGACCCAATCTTATCGTGAATAGACAATCCTGAACCAATCAAATCCTGAGTACACAATCCCGAACCAATCTAATCCTGAATATGCAAATCCTAACCAATCAAATCCTGAATACACAAACCCAAAACAATCTAATCCTGAATATACCATCCTTAACCAATCTAATCCTGAATACACAATCCCAAACCAATCTAATCCTGAATACACAATCCCGAACCAATCAGATCCTGAATATACAATCCCAAACCAATCTAATTCTGAATAAAGAAACCCAAACCAATAAGATCCTGAATTCACAATCCTGATCCAATCTAATCCTGAATAAACAATGCCAATCCAATCAAATCCTGAAAACACAATCCTAAACCAGTCTCATCCTGAACACACAATCCCAAACTAAGCTAATCCTGAGTACACAATACCAAACCAATCTAATCCCGAATACACAATCCCGAACCAATCTAATCCTGAATACACAATTCCGAACAAATCTAATCCTGAATACAGTATTCCAAACCTATCTAATCTCAAAAACACAATGCTGAATCAATCTAATCCCGAATACACAATCCCGAACCAATCTAATCCTGAATACACAATCCCGAACCAAACCAATCCTGAATACAAAACCTCAAAGCCATTTCATCCTGAATACATAATCCTGAACAAATCAAATACCAACCACACAATCCTAAATGAATATACTCACGAATACACAATTCCAAACAAATCCCAAATGCACAATCCCAAACAAATTTAATCCTGAATACACAATCCCGAACAAATCTAATCCTGAATAAACAAGCTCAAACCAATCAAATCCTGAATACACAATCCCGAACCAATCAAATAATGAATTCACAAACCCAAACAAATCTGATCCTGAATGTACAAATTTGAACCAATCTAATCCTGAATACACAATCCCAATCCAATCAAATTTTGAATACACAAACCTAAACCAATCTAATCATGAATACACAATCCCAAACCAATCAACTCCTGAATACACAATCCTGAACCCATGTAATCCCAAATACACAATCCCAAACCAATCTAATCCTGAACCCACAATCACGAAACAATCTAATCCTGAATACACAATTCTGACCCAATCTAACCTGAATACACAATCCTGAACCAATCTTATCGTGAATACACAATGCTGAACCAATCAAATCCTGAGTACACAATCCCTTACCAATCTAATCCTGAATAACCAATTCCTAACCAATCAAATCCTGAATACACAAACCCAAACCAATCTAATCCTGAAAACACAATCCTGAACCAATCTAATCCGAATACACAATCCTGAAACAATCTAATCCTGAATATGTAAGTCAGAAACAATCCAATCCAGAATTCATAAACCCAAACCAATCTAATCGTGAATATGCAATCCTGAACCAATCTAATCCAAAATACACAATCCCAAACCAATCAAATCCTGAATACACAATCCCGCACCAATCTAATCCCGGATACACAATCGCAAACCAATCTAATCCTGAACCCACAAGCCCGAACCAATCTAATCCTAAATACACAATTCCGAACCAATCTAATCCTGAATACACAATCCTGAACCAATCTAATCGTGATCACACAATCCTGAATGAATCAAATCCTGAGTACACAATCCCGAACCAATCTAATCCGGAATATGCAATTCCTGATCAATCAAATCCTGAATACACAAACCCAAACCAATCTAATTCCGAATAAACAATCCTGAAACAATCTAATCCTGAATACACAAACCCGAACCAATCTAATCCTGAATACATAATTCCGAACCAATCTAATCCTGAATACATAATTCCAAAACTATCTAAACCCGAATACACAATGCTGAACCAATCTAATTCCGAATACACAATCCAGAACCAATCTAATCCTGAATACACAATTCCGAACCAATCTAATCCTGAATACAAAACCCTGAACCAATCTAATCCTGAATACAAAATTTCGAACCAATCCAATCCTGAATACAAAAGCTGAAAGCCATTTAATCCTGAATACATAACCCTGAACCAATCAAATCCCAACCACACAAACCTAAATGAAAATACTCATGAATACTCAATCCAAAATAAATCCCAAATGTGCAATCCCAAACCAATCTAATCCTGAATACACAATTCCGAACCAATCTAATCCTGAATACACAATCCTGAACCAATCTAATCGTGAATACACAATCCTGAACCAATCTAATCCCGAATACACAATCCCAAACTAATCTAATCCTGAACCCACAATCCCGAACCAATCTAATCCTGAATACACAATTCTGAACCAATCTAATCCTGAATACACAATCCTGACCCAATCTATTCGTGAATACACAATCCTGAACCAGTCAAATCCTGAGTACACAATCCTGAACCAATCTAATCCTGAATATGCAATTCCTAATGAATCAAATCCTGAATACACAAACCCAAACCAATCTCATTATGAATATACAATCCTGAACCAATCTAATCCTGAATACACAATCCCAAACCAATCTAATCCTGAACCCACAATCCCGAACCAATCTAATCCTGAACACACAATTCCGAACCAATCTAAACCTGAATACATAATCTTGAACAAATCTAATCGTGAATAAACAGTCCTGAACCAATCAAATCCTGAGTACACAATCCCGAACAAATCTAATCCTGAATATGCAATTCCTAACCAATCAAATCCTGAATTCACAAACCAAAACCAATCTAATCCTGAATCTACAATCCTGAACCAATCTAATCCTGAATACACAAACCCCAACCAATCTAATGCTGAATACACAATCCCGAACCAATCACATCCTGAATATACAATCCCGATCCAATCTAATCCTGAATACACAAACCCAAACCAATAAATCCTGAATTCACAATTTGAACCAATCTAAGCCTGAATAAACAATGCCAATCCAATCTAATCCTGAATACACAAACCTAAACCAATCTAATTCCGAATATACAATCCTGAACCAATCTAATCCCGAATAAACCAATAAATCCTGAATTCACAATTTGAACCAATCTAAGCCTGAATAAACAATGCCAATCCAATCTAATCCTGAATACACAAACCTAAACCAATCTAATTCCGAATATACAATCCTGAACCAATCTAATCCCGAATATACAATCCCAAACTAAGCTAATCCTGAGTACACAATACCAAACCAATCTAATCCCGAATACACAATCCTGAATCAATCTAATCCCGAATACACAATCCTGAACCAATCTAATCCTGAATACACAATTCCGAACAAATCTAATCCTGAATACGCCATCCTGAACCAATCTAATCATGAATACACAATCCTGAACCTAACAAGTCCTGAGTACACAATCCCGAAGCAATCTAATCCTGAATATGCAATTCCTATCCAATCAAATCCTGAATACACAAACCCAAACCAATCTAATCCTGAATATACAATCCTGAACCAATCTAATCCTGAATACACAATCCCAAACCAATCTAATCCTGAATACACAATCTCGAACCAATCAAATCCTGAATATACAATCCTGAACCAATCTAATCCTGAATACACGAACCCAAACCAATCAGATCCTGAATTCACAATCCTGAACCAATCTAATACTGAATAAACATTGCCAATCCAATGAAATCCTGAATAAACAAACCTAAACCATTCTAATCCCGAACACACAATCCCAAACAAATCTAAGCCTGAATACACAATCCTGAACCAATCTAATCCCGAATACACAATCCTGAAACAATCTACTCCTGAATACACAAACCTGAACCAATCTAATTCCGAATATACAATCCTGAACCAATGTAATCCCGAATATACAATCCCAAACTAAGCTAATCCTGAGTACACAATACCAAACCAATCTAATCCTGAAAACACAATCCTGAACCAATCTAATCCTGAATACACAATCCAAAACCAGTCAAATCCTGAGTACACAATTCGAAACCAATCTAATCCTGAATACACAATCCCAAACCAATCTAATCCAGAATACACAATGCTGAACCAATCTAATCCTGAATACACAATCACGAACCAATCTAATCCTGAATACAAAACCTCAAAGCCATTTAATCCTGATTACATAATCCTGAACCAATCAAATCCCAACCACACAACCCTAAATGAATATACTCACGAATACACAATTCCAAACAAATCCCAAATGCACAATCCCAATCAAATTTAATCCTGAATACACAATCCCGAACAAATCTAATCCTGAATACACAAGCTCAAACCAATCAAATGCTGCATACACAATCCCGAGCCAATCAAATCCTGAATTCTCAAACCCAAACAAATCTGATCCCGAAGGTACAAATTTGAACCAATCTAATCTTGAAGACACAATCCTGCACCAATCTAATCCTGAATACACAATCCCAATCCAATCAAATCCTGAATACAGAAACCTAAAACAATCTAATCCCGAATACACAATCCCAAACAGATCTAATCCTGAGAACACAATCCTGAACCAATCTAATCCGAATACACAATCCTGAAACAATCTAATCCTGAATATACAAGTCAGAAACAATCTAATTCTGAATTCATAAACCCAAACCAATCTAATCGTGAATATGCAATCCTGAACCAATCTAATCCAAAATACACAATCCCAAACCTATCAAATGCTGAATACACAATCCCGCACCAATCTAATCCCGGATACACAATCCCAAACCAATCTAATCCTGAACCCACAAGCCCGAACCAATCTAATCCTGAATACACATTTCCAAACCAATCTAATCCTGAATACACAATCCTGAACCAATCTAATCGTGATTACACAATCCTGAATCCAATCAAATCCTGAAAACACAAACCTAAACCACTCTAATCCCGAACACACAATCCCAAACCAATCTAATCCTGAAAACACAATCCTGAACCAATCTAATCCCGAATTCACAATCCTGAAACAATCTCATCCTGAATACACAAACCTGAACCAATCTAATTCCGAATATACAATTCTGAACCAATGTAATCCCGAATATACAATCCCAAACTAAGCTAATCCTGAGTACACAATACCAAACCAATCTAATCCCGAATACACAATGCTGAATCTATCTAATCCCGAATACACAATCCCGAACCAATCTAATCCTGAATACACAATTCCGAACCAATCTAATCCTGAATACACAATCCCGAATCAATCTAATCATGAATACACAATCCTGAACCAATCTAATCCCGAATACACAATCCCAAACTAATCTAATCCTGAACCCACAATCCCGAACCAATCTAATCCTGAATACACAATCCTGAACCAATCATATTCTGAATATACAATCACAAACCATTCTAATTCTGAATACACAAAAACAAACCAATAAGATCCTGAATTCAAAATGCTGAACCAATCTAATCCTGAATAAACAATGCCAATCTAATCAAATCCTGCATACACAAACCTAAACCACTCTAATCCCAAACACACAATCCCAAACCAATCTAATCCTGAAAACACAATCCTGAACCAATCTAATCCTGAATACACAATCCTGAACCAATCTAATCCCGAATACAAAATCATGAACCAATCTAATCCTGAATACACAAACCTGAACCAATCTAATTCCGAATATACAATCCTGAACCAACCTAATCCCGAATATACAATCCCAAACTAAGCTAATCCTGAGTACACAATACCAAACCATTCTAATCCCGTATACACAATGCTGAATCTATCTAATCCCGAATACACAATCCCGAACCAATCTAATCCTGAATACACAATCCCAAACCAGTCTAATCCTGAATACACAATCCTGAACCAATCATATTCTGAATATACAATCACAAACCATTCTAATTCTGAATACACAAAAACAAACCAATAAGATCCTGAATTCAAAATCCTGAACCAATCTAATCCTGAATAAACAATGCCAATCTAATCAAATCCTGAATACACAAACCTAAACCACTCTAATCCCAAATACACAATCCCAAATCAATCTAATCCTGAAAACACAATCCTGAACCAATCTAATTCTGAATACACAATCCTGAACCAATCTAATCCCGAATACAAAATCATGAACCAATCTAATCCTGAATACACAAACCTGAACCAATCTAATTCCGAATATACAATCCTGAACCAATCTAATCCCGAATATACAATCCCAAACTAAGCTAATCCTGAGTACACAATACCAAACCAGTCTAATCCCGAATACACAATGCTGAATCTATCTAATCCCGAATACACAATCCCGAACCAATCTAATCCTGAATACACAATTCCGAACAAATCTAATCCTGAATACGCTATTCCAAACCTATCTAATTTCGAATACACAATCCTGAATCAATCTAATCCCGAATACACAACCCCGAACCAATCTAATCCTGAATACACATTCCCGAACCAATCTAATTCTGAATATAAAACCTCAAAGCCATTTCATCCTGAATACATAATCCTGAACCAATCAAATCCCAACCACACAATCCTAAATGAATATACTCACGAATAGACAATTCCAAACAAATCCCAAATGCACAATCCCCAAAAAATTTAATCCTGAATACACAATCCCGAACAAATCTAATCCTGAATACACAAGCTAAAACCAATCAAATCCTGAATATACAATCCTGAACCAATCAAATCCTTAATTCACAAACCCAAACAAATATAATCCCGAATGTACAAATTTGAACCAATCTAATCCTGAATACACAATCCCAATCCAATCAAATTTTGAATACATGAACCTAAACCAATCTAATCCTGAAGAGACAAACCCAAACCAATCAACTCCTGAATACACAATCCTGAACCCATGTAATCCCGAATAAACAATCCCAAACTAATCTAATCCTGAACCCACAATCCCGAACCAATCTAATCATGAATACACAATTCCAAACCAATCTAATCCTGAATACACAATCCAGACCCAATCTAATCGTGAATACACAATCCTGAACCAATCAAATCCTGAGTACACAATCCCGAACTAATCTAATCCTGAATATGCAATTCCTAATCAATCAAATCCTTAATACACAAACCCAAACCAATCTAATCCTGAATATACAATCCTGAACCAATCTAATCCTGAATACACAATCCCAAACCAATCTAATCCTGAATACACAATCCTGAACCAATCATATTCTGAATATACAATCACAAACCATTCTAATTCTGAATACACAAAAACAAACCAATAAGATCCTGAATTCAAAATCCTGAACCAATCTAATCCTGAATAAACAATGCCAATCTAATCAAATCCTGCATACACAAACCTAAACCACTCTAATCCCAAACACACAATCCCAAACCAATCTAATCCTGAAAACACAATCCTGAACCAATCTAATCCTGAATACATAATCCTGAACCAATCTAATCCCGAATACAAAATCATGAACCAATCTAATCCTGAATACACAAACCTGAACCAATCTAATTCCGAATATACAATCCTGAACCAATCTAATCCCGAATATACAATCCCAAACTAAGCTAATCCTGAGTACGCAATACCAAACCAATCTAATCCCGAATACACAATGCTGAATCTATCTAATCCCGAATACACAATCCCGAACCAATCTAATCCTGAATACACAATCCCAAACCAGTCTAATCCTGAATACACAATCCTGAACCAATCATATTCTGAATATACAATCACAAACCATTCTAATTCTGAATACACAAAAACAAACCAATAAGATCCTGAATTCAAAATCCTGAACCAATCTAATCCTGAATAAACAATGCCAATCTAATCAAATCCTGAATACACAAACCTAAACCACTCTAATCCCAAACACACAATCCCAAACCAATCTAATCCTGAAAACACAATCCTGAACCAATCTAATCCTGAATACACAATCCTGAACCAATCTAATACCGAATACAAAATCATGAACCAATCTAATCCTGAATACACAAACCTGGACCAATCTAATTCCGAATATACAATCCTGAACCAATCTAATCCCGAATATACAATCCCAAACTAAGCTAATCCTGAGTACACAATACCAAACCAATCTAATCCCGAATACACAATGCTGAATCTATCTAATCCCGAATACACAATTTTGAATCTATCTAATCCTGAATACACAATTCCGAACAAATCTAATCCTGAATACACTATTCCAAACCTATCTAATTTCGAATACACAATCCTGAATCAATCTAATCCCGAATACACAATCCCGAACCAATCTAATCCTGAATACACAATCCCGAACCAATCTAATCCTGAATATAAAACCTCAAAGCCATTTCATCCTGAATACATAATCCTGAACCAATCAAATCCCAACCACACAATCCTAAATGAATATACTCACGAATACACAATTCCAAACAAATCCCAAATGCACAATCCCAAAAAAATTTAATCCTGAATACACAATCCCGAACAAATCTAATCCTGAATACACAAGCTAAAACCAATCAAATCCTGAATATACAATCCTGAACCAATCAAATCCTTAATTCACAAACCCAAACAAATATAATCCCGAATGTACAAATTTGAACCAATCTAATCCTGAATACACAATCCCAATCCAATCAAATTTTGAATACACAAACCTAAACCAATCTAATCCTGAAGAGACAAACCCAAACCAATCAACTCCTGAATACACAATCCTGAACCCATGTAATCCCGAATAAACAATCACAAACCAATCTAATCCTGAACCCACAATCCCGAAACAATCTAATCCTGAATACACAATTCCAACCCAATCAAATCCTGAATGCACAATCCTGAACCAATCTAATCGTGAATACACAATTCTGAACCAATCAAATCCTGAGTACACAATCCCAAACCAATTTAATCCTGAATACACAATTCCGAACAAATCTAATCCTGAATACACAATTCCAAACCGATCTAATCCCGAATACACAATCCTGAATCAACCTAATCGTGAATACAAAATCCTGAACCAATCTAATCCTGAATACACAATTTCGAAATAATCTTATACTGAATACAAAACCTCAAAACTATTTAATCCTGAATACATAACCCTGAACCAATCAAATCCCAACCACACAATCCTAAATGAATATACTCATGAATAATCAATTCCAAATAAATCCCAAATGTGCAATCCCAAACCAATCTAAACCTTAATACACTATCCCGAACCAATCAAATCCTGAATTCATAAACCCAAACCAATCTAATCGTGAATATGCAATCCGGAACCAATCTATTCCAAAATACATAATCCCAAACCAATCAAATCCTGAATACACAATCCCGAACCAATCTAATCCCGGATATACAATCCCAAACCAATCTAATCCTGAACCCACAAGCCTGAACCAATCTACTCCTGAATACACAATCCTGAACCAATCTAATCGTGAATACACAATCCTGAACTAATCAAATCCTGTGTACACAATCCCGAACCAATCTAATCCTGAATATGCAATTCCTAACCAATCAAATCCTGAATACACAAACCTAAAACAATCTAATCCCGAATAAACAATCCTGAAACAATCTAATCCTGAATACACAATCCCGAACCAATCTAATCCCGGATACACAATCCCAAACCAATCTAATCCTGAACCCACAAGCCTGAACCAATCTAATCCTGAATACACAATTCCGAACCAATCTAATCCTGAATACACAATCCTGAACCAATCTAATCCTGAATACACAATCCTGAAAGAATCAAATCCTGAGTACACAATCCCGAACCAATCTAATCCTGAATATGCAATTCCTAACCAATCAAATCCTGAATACACAAACCCAAACCAATCTAATCCCGAATAAACAATCCTGAAATAATCTAATCCTGAATACACAATCCCGAACCAATCTAATCCTGAATACATAATTCCGAACCAATCTAATCCTTAATACATAATTCCAAATCTATCTAATCCCGAAAACACAATGCTGAACCAATCTAATTCCGAATACATAATCCCGAACAAATCTAATCCTGAATACACAAGCTCAAACCATTCAAATCCTGAATATACAATCCTGAACCAATCAAATCCTTAATTCACAAACCCAAACAAATATAATCCCGAATGTACAAATTTGAACCAATCTAATCCTGAATACACAATCCCAATCCAATCAAATTTTGAATACACAAACCTAAACCAAACTAATCCTGAATACACAATCCCAAACCAATCAACTCCTGAATACACAATCCTGAAACCATGTAATCCCGAATACACAATCACAAACCAATCTAATCCTGAACCCGCAATCCCGATCCAATCTAATCCTGAATACACAATTACAAACAAATCTAATCCTGAATACACAATTCTGAACCGATCTAATCCCGAATACACAATTTCGAAATAATCTTATCCTGAATACAAAACCTCAAAACTATTTAATCCTGAATACATAACACTGAACCAATCAAATCCCAACCACACAATCCTAAATGAATATACTCATGAATAATCAATTCCAAATAAATCCCAAATGTGCAATCCCAAATCAATCTAATCCTTAATACACTATCCCGAACCAATCAAATCCTGAATTCATAAACCCAAACCAATCTAATCGTGAATATGCAATCCTGAACCAATCTATTCCAAAATACACAATCCCAAACAAATCAAATCCTGAATACACAATCCCGAACCAATCTAATCCCGGATACACAATCCCAAACCAATCTAATCCTGAACCCACAAGCCTGAACCAATCTAATCCTGAATACACACTTCCGAACCAATCTAATCCTGAATACACAATCCTGAACCAATCTAATCGTGAATACATAATTCTGAACCAATCTAATCCTGAATACATAATTCCAAATCTATCTAATCCCGAATACACAATGCTGAACCAATCTAATTCCGAATACACAATCCCGAACCAATCTAATCCTGAATAAACAATTCCGAACCAATCTAATCCTGAATACACAACCCTGAACCAATCTAATCCTGAATACAAAATTTTGAACCAATCTAATCCTGAATACAAAAGCTCAAAGCCATTTAATCCTGAATACATAACCCTGTACCAATCAAATCCCAATCACACAATCCTAAATGAAAATACTCATGAATACTCAATCCCAAATAAATCCCAAATGTGCAATCCCAAACCAATCTAATCCTGAATACATTATCCCGAACCAATCTAATACTGAATACACAATTCCGAACCAATCTAATCCGGAACCCACAATCCCGACAAATCTAATCCTGAATACACAATTCCGAACCAATCTAATCCTGAATAAACAATCCTGACCCAATCAAATCCTGAGTACACAATCCTGAACGATTCAAATCCTGAATATGCAATTCCGAACCAATCAAATCCTGAATACACAAACCCAAACCAATCTAATCCTGAATACACAATCCCAAACCAATCTAATCCTGAATACACAATCCCGAAACAATCTAATCCTGAATACACAATCCTGAAAGAATCAAATCCTGAGTACACAATCCCGAACCAATCTAATCCTGAATATGCAATTCCTAACCAATCAAATCCTGAATACACAAACCCAAACCAATCTAATCCCGAATAAACAATCCTGAAATAATCTAATCCTGAATACACAATCCTGAACCAATCTAATCGTGAATACATTATTCTGAACCAATCTAATCCTGAATACATAATTCCAAATCTATCTAATCCCGAATACACAATGCTGAACCAATCTAATTCCGAATACACAATCCCGAACAAATCTAATCCTGAATACACAAGCTCAAACCATTCAAATCCTGAATATACAATCCTGATCCAATCAAATCCTTAATTCACAAACCCAAACAAATATAATCCCGAATGTACAAATTTGAACCAATCTAATCCTGAATACACAATCCCAATCCAATCAAATTTTGAATACACAAACCTAAACCAAACTAATCCTGAATACACAATCCCAAACCAATCAACTCCTGAATACACAATCCTGAAACCATGTAATCCCGAATACACAATCACAAACCAATCTAATCCTGAACCCGCAATCCCGATCCAATCTAATCCTGAATACACAATTACAAACAAATCTAATCCTGAATACACAATTCTGAACCGATCTAATCCCGAATACACAATTTCGAAATAATCTTATCCTGAATACAAAACCTCAAAACTATTTAATCCTGAATACATAACACTGAACCAATCAAATCCCAACCACACAATCCTAAATGAATATACTCATGAATAATCAATTCCAAATAAATCCCAAATGTGCAATCCCAAATCAATCTAATCCTTAATACACTATCCCGAACCAATCAAATCCTGAATTCATAAACCCAAACCAATCTAATCGTGAATATGCAATCCTGAACCAATCTATTCCAAAATACACAATCCCAAACAAATCAAATCCTGAATACACAATCCCGAACCAATCTAATCCCGGATACACAATCCCAAACCAATCTAATCCTGAACCCACAAGCCTGAACCAATCTAATCCTGAATACACACTTCCGAACCAATCTAATCCTGAATACACAATCCTGAACCAATCTAATCGTGAATACATAATTCTGAACCAATCTAATCCTGAATACATAATTCCAAATCTATCTAATCCCGAATACACAATGCTGAACCAATCTAATTCCGAATACACAATCCCGAACCAATCTAATCCTGAATAAACAATTCCGAACCAATCTAATCCTGAATACACAACCCTGAACCAATCTAATCCTGAATACAAAATTTTGAACCAATCTAATCCTGAATACAAAAGCTCAAAGCCATTTAATCCTGAATACATAACCCTGTACCAATCAAATCCCAATCACACAATCCTAAATGAAAATACTCATGAATACTCAATCCCAAATAAATCCCAAATGTGCAATCCCAAACCAATCTAATCCTGAATACATTATCCCGAACCAATCTAATACTGAATACACAATTCCGAACCAATCTAATCCGGAACCCACAATCCCGACAAATCTAATCCTGAATACACAATTCCGAACCAATCTAATCCTGAATAAACAATCCTGACCCAATCAAATCCTGAGTACACAATCCTGAACGATTCAAATCCTGAATATGCAATTCCGAACCAATCAAATCCTGAATACACAAACCCAAACCAATCTAATCCTGAATACACAATCCCAAACCAATCTAATCCTGAATACACAATCCCGAAACAATCTAATCCTGAATACAAAACCTCAAAGCCATTTCAACCTGAATACATAATCCTGAACCAATCAAATCCCAACCACACAATCCTAAATGAATATACTCACGAATACACAATTCCAAACAAATCCCAAATGCACAATCCCAAAAAAATTTAATCCTGAATACACAATCCTGAACAAATCTAATCCTGAATACACAAGCTCAAACCAATCTAATCCTGAACCCACAATCCCGAAACAATCTAATCCTGAATACACAATTCCGACCCAAACTAATCCTGAATACACAATCCTGAACCAATCTAATCGTGAATACACAATTCTGAACCAATCAAATCCTGAGTACACAATCCCTTACCAATCTAATCCTGAATATGCAATTCCTAACCAATCAAATCCTGAATACAAAATCCCAAACCAATCTAATCCTGAATACATTATTCCGAACCAATCTAATCCTGAATACATAATTCCAAACCTGTCTAATCCCGAATACACAATGCTGAACAATCTATTTCCGAATACACAATCCCGAACCAATCTAATCCTGAATACACAATTCCGAACAAATCTAATCCTGAATACACAATTCCGAACCGATCTAATCCCGAATACACAATCCTGAATCAATCTAATCCGGAATAAAAAATCCTGAACCAATCTAATCCTAAATACACAATTTCGAAATAATCTTATCCTGAAAACAAAACCTCAAAACTATTTAATCCTGAATACATAACCCTGAACCAATCAAATCCCAACCACACAATTCTAAATGAATATACTCATGAATAATCAATTCCAAATAAATCCCAAATGTGCAATACCAAACCAATCTAATCCTTAATACAGAATCCCGAACCAATCAAACCCTGAATTCATAAACCCAAACCAATCTAATCGTGAATATGCAATCCTGAACCAATCTATTCCAAAATACACAATCCCAAACCAATCATTTCCTGAATACACAATCCCGAACCAATCTAATCCCGGATACACAATGCCAAACCAATCTAATCCTGAACCCACAAGCCTGAACCAATCTAATCCTGAATACACAATTCCGAACCAATCTAATCCTGAATACACAATCCTGAACCAATCTAATCGTGAATACACAATCCTGAACCAATCAAATCCTGAGTACACAATCCCGAACCAATCTAATCCTGAATATGCAATTCCTAACCAATATAATCCTGAATACACAAACCCAAACCAATCTAATCCCGAATAAAACATCCTGAAACAATCTAATCCTGAATACACAATCCCGAACCAATCTAATCCTGAACCCACAATCCCGAACCAATCTAATCCTGAATACACAATTCCAAACCAATCTAATCCTGAATACACAATCCCGAACCAATCAAATCCTGAATATACAATCTCAAACCAATCTTATTCTGAATACACAAAACCAAACCAATAAGATCCTCAATTCACAATCCTGAACCAATCTAATCCTGAATAAACAATGCCAATCCAATCAAATCCTGAATACACAAACCTAAACCAGTCTAATCCCGAACACACAATCCCAAACCAATCTAATCCTGAAAACACAATCCTGAACCAATCTAATCCCGAATACACAATCCTGAAACAATCTAATCCTGAATACACAAACCTGAACCAATCTAATTCCGAATGTACAATCCAGAACCAATCCAATCTCGAATATACAATCCCAAACTAAGCTAATCCTGAGTACACAATACCAAACCAATCTAATCCCGAATACACAAAGCTGAATCTATCTAATACCGAATACACAATCCTGAACCAATCTAATCCTGAATATACAATCCCGAACCAATCAAATCCTGAATATACAATTCTGAACCAATCTAATCCTGAATACACAAACCCAAACCAATCAGATCCTGAATTCATAATCCTGAACCAATCTAATCCTGAATAAACAATGCCAATCCAATCAAATCCTGAATACACAACCCCTAACCAATCTAATCCTGAACACACAATCCCAAACCAATCTAATCCTGAAAACACAATCCTGAACCAATCTAATCCCGCATACACAATCCTGAAACAATCTAATCCTGAATACACAAACCTGAACCAATCTAATTCCGAATATACAATCCTGAACCAATCTAATCCCGGATATACAATCCCAAACTAAGCTAATCCTGATTACACAATACCAAACCAATCTAATCCCGAATACACAATGCTGAATCTATCTGATCCCGAATACACAATCCCGAACCACTCTAATCCTGAATACACAATTCCGAACAAATCTAATCCTGAATAATCTATTCCAAACCTGTCTAATCTCGAATACACAATCCTGAATCAATCTAATCCTGAATACACAATCCCAAACCAATCTAATCCAGAATACACAATCCCGAAACAATCTAATCCTGAATACATAATTTCGAACCAATCTCATCCTGAATACATAATTCCAAACCTATCTAATCCCGAATACACAATCCTGTATCAATCTAATCCCGAATAAACAATCCCGAACCAATCTAATCCTGAATACACAATCCCGAACCAATCTAATGCTGAATACATAACCTCAAAGCCATTTAATCCTGAACACATAATCCTGAACCAATCAAATCCCAACCACACAATCCTAAATGAATATACCCACGGATACACAATTCCAAACAAATCCCAAATGCACAATCCCAAACAAATTTAATCCTGAATACACAATCCCGAACAAATCTAATCCTGAATACACAAGCTCAAACCAATCAAATCCTTAATACATAATCCCGAACCAATCAAATCCTGAATTCATAAACCCAAACCAATCTAATCATGAATATGCAATCCTGAACCAATCTAATCCCAAATACACAGTACCAAACCAATCAAATCCTGAATACACAATCCCGAACCAATCTAATCCCGGAAACGCAATCCCAAACCAATCTAATCCTGAACCCACAAGCCCGAACCAATCTCATCCTGAATACACAATTCCGAACCAATCTAATCCTGAATACCCAATCCTGAACCAATCTAATCCTGAATAGACAATTTCGAACCAATCTAATCCTGAATACAAAACCTCAAAACCATTTAATCCTGAATACATAATCCTGAACCAATCAAATCCCAACCACACAATCCTAAATGAATATACTCACGAATACACATTTCCAAACAAATCCCAAATGCACAATCCCAAACAAATTTAAACCTGAATACACAATCCCGAACAAATCTAACCTGAATACACAAGCTCAAACCAATCAAATCCTGAATACACAATCCCGAACCAATCAAATCCTGAATTCACAAACCCAAACAAATCTAATCCCGAATGTACAAAGCTGAACCAATCTAGTCCCGAATACACAATCCCAAACTAATCTAATCCTGAGTACACAATACCAAACCAATCAAATCCTGAAAACAGAATCCCAAACCAATATAATCACAAATACACAATCCCCAACCAATCTAATCCTGAATACACAATCCTGAAACAATCTAATCCTGAATACACAATCCCAAACCAATCAAATCCTGAATTAACAAACCCAAACCAATCTAATCCTGAATACACAATCCCAATCCAAGCAAATCCTGAATACGCAAACCTAAACCCATGTAATCCCGAATACACAATCCCAAACAAATCTAATCCTGAAAACACAATACTGAATCAATGTTATCCTGAATACACTATCCTGAAACAATCTAAACCTGAATACACAATCCTGAACCAATCTAATCCTGCATACACAATCCTGAACCAATCTAATCCTGAATACATAATTCCGAACAAATCTAATCATGAATACATAATTCCAAAACTATGTAATCCCGAATGAACAATCCTGAATCAATCTAATCCCGAATAGAAAATCCCAAACCAATCTAATCCTGAATACACAATTTTGAACCAATCTAATCCTGAATACAAAAGCTCTAAACCATTTAATCCTGAATACATAACCCTGAACCAATCAAATCTCAACCACACAATCCTAAATGAATATACTCATGAATACTCAATCCCAAATAAATCCCAAATGAGCAATCCCAAAACAATCTAATCCTGAATACACAATCCCAAACCAATCAAATCTTGAATTCATAAACCCAAATCAATCTAATCGCGAATATACAATCCTGAACCAATCTAGTCCCGAATACACAATCCCAAAGTAATCTAATCCTGAGTACACAATACCAAACCAATCAAATCCTGAATACAGAATCCCAAACCAATATAATCACGAATACACAATCCCCAACCAATCTAATCCTGAATACACAATCCTGAACCAATCTAATCCTGAATACACAATCCCAAACCAATCAAATCCTGAATTAACAAACCCAAACCAATCTAATCCTGAATACACAATCCCAATCCAAGCAAATCCTGAATACGCAAACCTAAACCAATCTAATCCCGAATACACAATCCCAAACAAATCTAATCCTGAAAACACAATACTGAATCAACCTAATCCCGAATACACTATCCTGAAACAATCTAATCCTGAATACACAATCCTGAACCAATCTAATCCTGCATACACAATCCTGAACCAATCTAATCCTGAATACATAATTCCGAACAAATCTAATCCTGAATACATAATTCCAAAACTATCTAATCCCGAATGCACAATCCTGAATCAATCTAATCCCGAATACACAATCCTGAACCAATCTAATCCTGAATACATAATTCCGAACAAATATAATCATGAATACATAATTCCAAAACTATGTAATCCCGAATGCACAATCCTGAATCAATCTAATCCCGAATACAAAATCCGGAACCAATCTAATCCTGAATACACAATTTCGAACCAATCTAATCCTGAATACAAAAGCTCTAAACCATTTAATCCTGAATACATAACCCTGAACCAATCAAATCTCAACCACACAATCCTAAATGAATATACTCATGAATACTCAATCCCAAATAAATCCCAAATGAGCAATCCCAAAACAATCTAATCCTGAATACACAATCCCAAACCAATCAAATCCTCAATTCATAAACCCAAATCAATCTACTCCCGAATACACAATCCCAAACCAATCAAATCCTGAATAAACAATCCCGAAACAATCTAATCCCGTATAAACAATCCCAAACCAATCTAATCCTGAACCCACAAGGCCGAACCAATCTAATCCTGAATACACAATTCCGAACCAATCTAATCCTGAATACACAATCCTGAACCAATCTAATCCTGAATACACAATCCCAATCCAATCAAATCCTGAATACACAAACCTAAACCAATCTAATCCCGTAAACACAATCCCAAACCGATCTAATCCTGAAAGCACAATTCTGAACCAATCTAATCCGAATACACAATCCTGAATCAATCTAATCCTGAATACACAATCCCGAAGCAATCTAAACCTGAATACATAATTCCGAACCAATCTAATCCTGAATAAATAATTCCAAACCCATGTAATCCTGAATACACAATCCTGAACCAATCTAATCCTGAATACACAATCCTGAACCAATCTAATCCTGAATACATAATTCTGAACCTGTCTAATACTGAATAAACAATCCTGAACCAATCTGATCCCGAATACATAATCCCGAAACAATCTAATCCTGAATACACAATTCCTAACCTATCTAATCCCGAATACACAATCCTGAATCAATCTAATCCCGAATACACAATCCTGAACCAATCTAATCCTGAATACACAATTTCGAACCAATCTAATCCTGAATACAACACCTCAAAGCCATTTAATCATGAATACATGACACTGAACCAATCAAATCTCTACCACACGATCCTAAATGAATATACTCATGAATACTCAATCCCAAATAAATCACAAAATTGCAATTTCAAACCAATCTAATCCTGAATAAACAATCCCCAACCAATCAAATCCTGAATTCATAAAACCAAACCAATCTAATCATGAATATACAATCCTGAACCATTCTAATCCCGAATAGACAATCCTGAAACAATCTAATCCTCAATACACAATCCTGAACCAATCGAAGTACGAATACACAATCCTGAACCAATCTAATCCTGAATACACAATTATGAACCAATCTAATCCTGAATACACAATTCCGAACCAACTTAATCCTGAATACAGAATTCCAAACCTATCTAATCCCGAATACAAAATCCTGAACCTATCAAATCCCGAATACACAATCCCAAAACAATCTAATCCTGAATACACAATTCCAAACCTTTCTAATCCCGAATACACAATCCTGAATCAATCTAAACCTGAATACACAACCCTGAACCAATCTAATCCTGAATACACAATTTTGAACCAAACTAATCCTGAATATAAAAGCTCAAACCCATTTAATCCTGAATACATAACCCTGAACCAATCAAATCCCAACCACACAATCCTAAATGAACATACTCATGAATACTCAATCCCAAAAAAATCCCAAATGAGCAATCCCAAAACAATCTAATCCTGAATACACAATCCCAAACAAATCAAATCCTGAATTCATAAACCCAAATCAATCTAATCCCGAATATTCAATCCGGATCCAATGTTATCCCGAATACACAATCCCAAACTAATCTAATCCTGAGTACACAATACCAAACCAATCAAATCCTGAAAACAGTATCCCAAACCAATATAATCACGAATACACAATCCCCAACCAATCTAATCCTGAATACACAATCCTGAAACAATCTAATCCTGAATACACAATCCCAAACCAATCAAATCCTGAATTAACAAACCCAAACCAATCTAATCCTGAATACACAATCCCAATCCAAGCAAATCCTGAATACGCAAACCTAAACCCATGTAATCCCGAATACACAATCCCAAACAAATCTAATCCTGAAAACACAATACTGAATCAATGTTATCCCGAATACACTATCCTGAAACAATCTAAACCTGAATACACAATCCTGAACCAATCTAATCCTGCATACACAATCCTGAACCAATCTAATCCTGAATACATAATTCCGAACAAATCTAATCATGAATACATAATTCCAAAACTATGTAATCCCGAATGAACAATCCTGAATCAATCTAATCCCGAATAGAAAATCCCAAACCAATCTAATCCTGAATACACAATTTTGAACCAATCTAATCCTGAATACAAAAGCTCTAAACCATTTAATCCTGAATACATAACCCTGAACCAATCAAATCTCAACCACACAATCCTAAATGAATATACTCATGAATACTCAATCCCAAATAAATCCCAAATGAGCAATCCCAAAACAATCTAATCCTGAATACACAATCCCAAACCAATCAAATCTTGAATTCATAAACCCAAATCAATCTAATCGCGAATATACAATCCTGAACCAATCTAGTCCCGAATACACAATCCCAAACTAATCTAATCCTGAGTACACAATACCAAACCAATCAAATCCTGAATACAGAATCCCAAACCAATATAATCACGAATACACAATCCCCAACCAATCTAATCCTGAATACACAATCCTGAACCAATCTAATCCTGAATACACAATCCCAAACCAATCAAATCCTGAATTAACAAACCCAAACCAATCTAATCCTGAATACACAATCCCAATCCAAGCAAAACCTGAATACACAATCCTGAACCAATCTAATCCTGAATACACAATCCCAAACCAATCAAATCCTGAATTAACAAACCTAAACCAATCTAATCCCGAATACACAATCCCAAACAAATCTAATCCTGAAAACACAATACTGAATCAACCTAATCCCGAATACACTATCCTGAAACAATCTAATCCTGAATACACAATCCTGAACCAATCTAATCCTGCATACACAATCCTGAACCAATCTAATCCTGAATACATAATTCCGAACAAATCTAATCCTGAATACATAATTCCAAAACTATCTAATCCCGAATGCACAATCCTGAATCAATCTAATCCCGAATACACAATCCTGAACCAATCTAATCCTGAATACATAATTCCGAACAAATATAATCATGAATACATAATTCCAAAACTATGTAATCCCGAATGCACAATCCTGAATCAATCTAATCCCGAATACAAAATCCGGAACCAATCTAATCCTGAATACACAATTTCGAACCAATCTAATCCTGAATACAAAAGCTCTAAACCATTTAATCCTGAATACATAACCCTGAACCAATCAAATCTCAACCACACAATCCTAAATGAATATACTCATGAATACTCAATCCCAAATAAATCCCAAATGAGCAATCCCAAAACAATCTAATCCTGAATACACAATCCCAAACCAATCAAATCCTCAATTCATAAACCCAAATCAATCTACTCCCGAATACACAATCCCAAACCAATCAAATCCCGAATAAACAATCCCGAAACAATCTAATCCCGTATAAACAATCCCAAACCAATCTAATCCTGAACCCACAAGGCCGAACCAATCTAATCCTGAATACACAATTCCGAACCAATCTAATCCTGAATACACAATCCTGAACCAATCTAATCCTGAATACACAATCCCAATCCAATCAAATCCTGAATACACAAACCTAAACCAATCTAATCCCGTAAACACAATCCCAAACCGATCTAATCCTGAAAGCACAATTCTGAACCAATCTAATCCGAATACACAATCCTGAATCAATCTAATCCTGAATACACAATCCCGAAGCAATCTAAACCTGAATACATAATTCCGAACCAATCTAATCCTGAATAAATAATTCCAAACCCATGTAATCCTGAATACACAATCCTGAACCAATCTAATCCTGAATACACAATCCTGAACCAATCTAATCCTGAATACATAATTCTGAACCTGTCTAATACTGAATAAACAATCCTGAACCAATCTGATCCCGAATACATAATCCCGAAACAATCTAATCCTGAATACACAATTCCTAACCTATCTAATCCCGAATACACAATCCTGAATCAATCTAATCCCGAATACACAATCCTGAACCAATCTAATCCTGAATACACAATTTCGAACCAATCTAATCCTGAATACAACACCTCAAAGCCATTTAATCATGAATACATGACACTGAACCAATCAAATCTCTACCACACGATCCTAAATGAATATACTCATGAATACTCAATCCCAAATAAATCACAAAATTGCAATTTCAAACCAATCTAATCCTGAATAAACAATCCCCAACCAATCAAATCCTGAATTCATAAAACCAAACCAATCTAATCATGAATATACAATCCTGAACCATTCTAATCCCGAATAGACAATCCTGAAACAATCTAATCCTCAATACACAATCCTGAACCAATCGAAGTACGAATACACAATCCTGAACCAATCTAATCCTGAATACACAATTATGAACCAATCTAATCCTGAATACACAATTCCGAACCAACTTAATCCTGAATACAGAATTCCAAACCTATCTAATCCCGAATACAAAATCCTGAACCTATCAAATCCCGAATACACAATCCCAAAACAATCTAATCCTGAATACACAATTCCAAACCTTTCTAATCCCGAATACACAATCCTGAATCAATCTAAACCTGAATACACAACCCTGAACCAATCTAATCCTGAATACACAATTTTGAACCAAACTAATCCTGAATATAAAAGCTCAAACCCATTTAATCCTGAATACATAACCCTGAACCAATCAAATCCCAACCACACAATCCTAAATGAACATACTCATGAATACTCAATCCCAAAAAAATCCCAAATGAGCAATCCCAAAACAATCTAATCCTGAATACACAATCCCAAACAAATCAAATCCTGAATTCATAAACCCAAATCAATCTAATCCCGAATATTCAATCCGGATCCAATGTTATCCCGAATACACAATCCCAAACTAATCTAATCCTGAGTACACAATACCAAACCAATCAAATCCTGAAAACAGTATCCCAAACCAATATAATCACGAATACACAATCCCCAACCAATCTAATCCTGAATACACAATCCTGAAACAATCTAATCCTGAATACACAATCCCAAACCAATCAAATCCTGAATTAACAAACCCAAACCAATCTAATCCTGAATACACAATCCCAATCCAAGCAAATCCTGAATACGCAAACCTAAACCCATGTAATCCCGAATACACAATCCCAAACAAATCTAATCCTGAAAACACAATACTGAATCAATGTTATCCCGAATACACTATCCTGAAACAATCTAAACCTGAATACACAATCCTGAACCAATCTAATCCTGCATACACAATCCTGAACCAATCTAATCCTGAATACATAATTCCGAACAAATCTAATCATGAATACATAATTCCAAAACTATGTAATCCCGAATGAACAATCCTGAATCAATCTAATCCCGAATAGAAAATCCCAAACCAATCTAATCCTGAATACACAATTTTGAACCAATCTAATCCTGAATACAAAAGCTCTAAACCATTTAATCCTGAATACATAACCCTGAACCAATCAAATCTCAACCACACAATCCTAAATGAATATACTCATGAATACTCAATCCCAAATAAATCCCAAATGAGCAATCCCAAAACAATCTAATCCTGAATACACAATCCCAAACCAATCAAATCTTGAATTCATAAACCCAAATCAATCTAATCGCGAATATACAATCCTGAACCAATCTAGTCCCGAATACACAATCCCAAAGTAATCTAATCCTGAGTACACAATACCAAACCAATCAAATCCTGAATACAGAATCCCAAACCAATATAATCACGAATACACAATCCCCAACCAATCTAATCCTGAATACACAATCCTGAACCAATCTAATCCTGAATACACAATCCCAAACCAATCAAATCCTGAATTAACAAACCCAAACCAATCTAATCCTGAATACACAATCCCAATCCAAGCAAATCCTGAATACGCAAACCTAAACCAATCTAATCCCGAATACACAATCCCAAACAAATCTAATCCTGAAAACACAATACTGAATCAACCTAATCCCGAATACACTATCCTGAAACAATCTAATCCTGAATACACAATCCTGAACCAATCTAATCCTGCATACACAATCCTGAACCAATCTAATCCTGAATACATAATTCCGAACAAATCTAATCCTGAATACATAATTCCAAAACTATCTAATCCCGAATGCACAATCCTGAATCAATCTAATCCCGAATACACAATCCTGAACCAATCTAATCCTGAATACATAATTCCGAACAAATATAATCATGAATACATAATTCCAAAACTATGTAATCCCGAATGCACAATCCTGAATCAATCTAATCCCGAATACAAAATCCGGAACCAATCTAATCCTGAATACACAATTTCGAACCAATCTAATCCTGAATACAAAAGCTCTAAACCATTTAATCCTGAATACATAACCCTGAACCAATCAAATCTCAACCACACAATCCTAAATGAATATACTCATGAATACTCAATCCCAAATAAATCCCAAATGAGCAATCCCAAAACAATCTAATCCTGAATACACAATCCCAAACCAATCAAATCCTCAATTCATAAACCCAAATCAATCTACTCCCGAATACACAATCCCAAACCAATCAAATCCTGAATAAACAATCCCGAAACAATCTAATCCCGTATAAACAATCCCAAACCAATCTAATCCTGAACCCACAAGGCCGAACCAATCTAATCCTGAATACACAATTCCGAACCAATCTAATCCTGAATACACAATCCTGAACCAATCTAATCCTGAATACACAATCCCAATCCAATCAAATCCTGAATACACAAACCTAAACCAATCTAATCCCGTAAACACAATCCCAAACCGATCTAATCCTGAAAGCACAATTCTGAACCAATCTAATCCGAATACACAATCCTGAATCAATCTAATCCTGAATACACAATCCCGAAGCAATCTAAACCTGAATACATAATTCCGAACCAATCTAATCCTGAATAAATAATTCCAAACCCATGTAATCCTGAATACACAATCCTGAACCAATCTAATCCTGAATACACAATCCTGAACCAATCTAATCCTGAATACATAATTCTGAACCTGTCTAATACTGAATAAACAATCCTGAACCAATCTGATCCCGAATACATAATCCCGAAACAATCTAATCCTGAATACACAATTCCTAACCTATCTAATCCCGAATACACAATCCTGAATCAATCTAATCCCGAATACACAATCCTGAACCAATCTAATCCTGAATACACAATTTCGAACCAATCTAATCCTGAATACAACACCTCAAAGCCATTTAATCATGAATACATGACACTGAACCAATCAAATCTCTACCACACGATCCTAAATGAATATACTCATGAATACTCAATCCCAAATAAATCACAAAATTGCAATTTCAAACCAATCTAATCCTGAATAAACAATCCCCAACCAATCAAATCCTGAATTCATAAAACCAAACCAATCTAATCATGAATATACAATCCTGAACCATTCTAATCCCGAATAGACAATCCTGAAACAATCTAATCCTCAATACACAATCCTGAACCAATCGAAGTACGAATACACAATCCTGAACCAATCTAATCCTGAATACACAATTATGAACCAATCTAATCCTGAATACACAATTCCGAACCAACTTAATCCTGAATACAGAATTCCAAACCTATCTAATCCCGAATACAAAATCCTGAACCTATCAAATCCCGAATACACAATCCCAAAACAATCTAATCCTGAATACACAATTCCAAACCTTTCTAATCCCGAATACACAATCCTGAATCAATCTAAACCTGAATACACAACCCTGAACCAATCTAATCCTGAATACACAATTTTGAACCAAACTAATCCTGAATATAAAAGCTCAAACCCATTTAATCCTGAATACATAACCCTGAACCAATCAAATCCCAACCACACAATCCTAAATGAACATACTCATGAATACTCAATCCCAAAAAAATCCCAAATGAGCAATCCCAAAACAATCTAATCCTGAATACACAATCCCAAACAAATCAAATCCTGAATTCATAAACCCAAATCAATCTAATCCCGAATATTCAATCCGGATCCAATGTTATCCCGAATACACAATCCCAAACCAATCAAATCCTGAGTACACAATTACAAACAAATCAATCATGAATACACAATCCAAAACCAATCTAACCCCGAATACACAATCCCGAACCAATCTAATCCTGAATACATAATTCCGAACCAACCTAATCCTGAATACAAAACCTCAAAAGCATTTAATCCTGAATACATAATCCTGAACCAATCAAATCCCAACCACACAATCCTAAATGAACATACTCACGAATACACATTTCCAAACAAATCCCAAATGCACAATCCCAAACAAATTTAAACCTGAATACACAATCCCGAACAAATCTAACCTGAATACACAAGCTCAAACCAATCAAATCCTGAATACACAATCCCGAACCAATCAAATCCTGAATTCACAAACCCAAACAAATCTAATCCCGAATGTACAAATTTGAACCAATCTAATCCTGAATACACAATCCCAATCCACTCAAATCCTGAATACGCAAACCTAAACCAATCTAATCCCGAATACACAATCCCAAACACATCTAATCCTGAAAACACAATACTGAATCTATCTAATCCCGAATACACTATCCTGAAACAATCTAATCCTGAATACACAATCCTGAACCAATCTTATCCTGCATACGCAATCCTGAACCAATCTAATCCTGAATACATAATTCCCAACAAATCTAATCCTGAATACATAATTCCAAAACTCTCTAATCCCGAATGCATAATCCTGAAGCAATCTAATCCCGAATACAAAATCCTGAACCAATCTAATCCTGAATACACAATTTCGAACCAATCTAATCCTGAATACAAAAGCTCAAAACCATTTAATCCTGAATACATAACCCTGAACCAATCAAATCCCAACTACACAATCCTAAATGAATATACTCATGAATACTCAATCCCAAACAAATCCCAAATGAGCAATCCCAAAACAATATAATCCTGAATACACAATCCCAAACCAATCAAATCCTGAATTCATAAACCCAAATCAATCTAATCGCGAATATACATTCCTGAACCAATCTAATCCCAAATAAACAATCCCAAACCAATCAAATACTGAATAAACAATCCCGAAACAATCTAATCCCGTATACACAATCCCAAATCAATCTAATCCTGAACCCACAAGGCCGAAGCAAACGAATCCTGAATACACAATGCCGAACCTATCTAATCCTGAATACACAATCCCAAACCAATCAAATCCTGAATACACAAACCTAAACCAATCTAATCCCGAAAACATAATCCCAAACCGATCTAATCCTGAAAACACAATCCTGAACCAATCTAATCCGAATACACAATCCTGAAACAATCTAATCCTGAATACACAATCCCGAACCAATCTAATACTGAATACATAATTACGAACCAATCTAATCCTGAATAAAAAATTCCAAACCCATCTAATCCCGAATACACAATCCTGAACCAATCTAATCCCGAATAGTCAATCGCGAACCAATCTAATCCTGAATACATAATTCTGAACCTATCTAATCCTGAATACACAATCCTGAACCAATCTAATCCTGAATACAAGAGTCCGAACAAATCTAATCCTGAATACACAATTCCTAACCTATCTAATCCCGAATACACAATCCTGAATCAATCTAATCCCGAATACACAACCTGAACCAATCTAATCCTGAATACACAATTTCGAACCAATCAAATCCTGAATACAAAACCTCAAAGCCATTTATTCCTGAATACATAACCCTGAACCAGTCAAATCTCAACCACACGATCCTAAATGAATATACTCATGAATACTCAATCCCAAATAAATCCCAAAATTGCAATTTCAAACCAATCAAATCCTAAATAAACAATCCCCAGCCAAACAAATCCTGAATTCATAAAAACAAACCAATCTAATCTTGAATATACAATCCTGAACCAATCTAATCACGAATACACAATCCTGAACCAATCTAATCCTGAATACACAATTATGAACCAATCTAATCCTGAATACACAATTCCGAACCAATTTAATCCTGAATACAGAATTCCAAACCTATCTAATCCCGAATACACAATCCTGAACCTATCAAATCCCGAATACACAATCCCGAAACAATCTAATCCTGAATACTCAATTCCAAAACTTTCTAATCCCAAATACACAATCCTGAATCAATCTACTCCCGAATACACAACCCTGAACCAATCTAATCCTGAATACACAATTTCGAACCAATCTAATCCTGAATACAAAAGCTCAAAGCCATTTAATCCTGAATACGTAACCCTGAACCACTCAAATCTCAACCACACAATCCTAAATGAAAATACTCATGAATACTCAATCCCAAATAAATCCCAAATGTGCAATCCCAAACCAATCTAATCCTGAATACACAAACCCGAACCAATCAAATCCTGAATTCATAAAACCAAACCAATCTAATCCCGAATATACAACCCTGAATCAATCTAATCCCGAATACACAATACCAAACCAATCTAATACTGAACACACAATCCCGAACAAATCGAAACCTGAAGATACAATTCCGAACCAATCTAATCCTGAATACACAATCCTGAACCAATCTAATCCTGAATACACAATCCTGAACCAATCAAATCCTGAGTACACAATGCCGAACCAATCGAATCCCCAATTCACAATTCCAAACCTTTCTAATCCCGAATACACAATACTGAACCAATCTATTCCTGAATACACAAACCTGAACCAATCTATTCCTGAATACACAATTCAGAACTAATCTAATCCTGAATACACAATTCCAAACTTATCAAATACCGAATACACAATCATGAACCAATCTAATCCTGAATACAAAACCTCAAAGCCATGTAATCCTGAATACATAATCCTGAACACATCAAATCCAAACCACACAGTCCTAAATGAATATACACACGAATACACAATTCCAAACAAATCCCAAATGCACAATCCCAAACAAATCTAATCCTGAATACACAAGCTCAAACCAGTCAAATCCTGAATACACAATCCCGAACCAATAAAATCCTGAATTCACAATCCCAAACAAATCTAATCCCAAATGTACAAATCTGAACCAATCTAATCCTGAATACACAATCCCAATCCAATCACATCCTGAAAACGCAATCCTGAACAAATCTAATCCCGAATACACAATCCTGGATCAATCTAATCCTCAATACACAATCCTGAACCAATCTAATCCTGAATACACAATTCCGAACCAATTTAATCCTGAATACAGTATTCCAAACCAATCTAATCCCGAATACACAATCCTGAACCAATCAAATCCCGCATACACAATACCAAAACAATCTAATCCTGAATACACAATTCCAAACCTTTCTATTCCTGAATACACAATCCTGAATCAATCTACTCCCGAATACACAAACCTGAACCAATCTAATCCTGAATACACAATTGTGAACCAATATAATCCTGAATACAAAAGCTCAAATCCATTTAAGCCTGAATACATAACCCTGAACCAATCAAATACCAACCACACAATCCTAAATGAAAATACTCATGAAAACTCAATCCCAAATAAATCCCAAATGTGCAATCCCAAACCAATCTAATCCTGAATACACAAACCCGAACCGATCAAATCCTGAATTTTTAAAACCAAACCAATCTAATCCCGAATATACAACCCTGAACCAATCTAATCCCAAATGCACAATCCCAAACCAATCAACTCCTGAATACACAATCCTGAACCAATCTATTCCTGAATACACAATTCAGAACTAATCTAATCCTGAATACACAATTCCAAACTTATCCAATCCCGAATACACAATCATGAACCAATCTAATCCTGAATACAGAACCTCAAAGTCATCTAATCCTGACTACATAATCATGAACCCATCAAATCCCAACCTCACAATCCTAAAAGAATATACTCTCGAATACACAATTCCAAACAAATCGCAAAAGCACAATCCCAAACAAATCTAATCCTGAATACACAAGTTCCAAACAATCAAATCCTGAATACACAATCCCGAACCAAACAAATCCTGAATTCACAATCCCAAACAAATCTAATCCCAAATGTACAAATCTAAACCAATCTAATCCGGAATACACAATCCCATTCCAATCACATCCTGAAAACACAATCCTGAACCATTCAAATCCTGAGTACACAATCCTGAAACATTCTAATCTTGAATACACAATCCTGAACCAATCTAATCCCGAATACAAAATCCTGAACCAATCTAATCCTGAATAAACAATCCTGAACCAATCAAATCCTGAGAACACAATGCCGAACCAATCGAATCCCCAATTCACAATTCCAAACCTTTCTAATCCCGAATACACAATCCTGAACCAATCTATTCCTGAATACACAAACCTGAACCAATCTATTCCTGAATACACAATTCAGAACTAATCTAATCCTGAATACACAATTCCAAAATTATCAGATACCGAATACACAATCATGAACCAATCTAATCCTGAATACAAAACCTCAAAGCCATGTAATCCTGAATACATAATCCTGAACCCATCAAATCGAAACCACACAGTCCTAAATGAATATACACACGAATACACAATTCCAAACAAATCCCAAATGCACAATCCCAAACAAATCTAATCCTGAATACACAACCTCAAACAAATCAAATCCTGAATACACAATCCCGAACCAATCAAATCCTGAATTCACAATCCCAAACAAATCTAATCCCAAATGTACAAATCTGAAGCAATCTAATCCTGAATACACAATCCCAATCCAATCAAATCCTGAATACACAATCCCGAAACAATCTATTCCTGAATACACAATCCCAATCCAATCACATCCTGAAAACACAATCCTGAACAAATCTAATCCCGAATACACAATCCTGGATCAATCTAATCCTCAATACACAATCCTGAACCAATCTAATCCTGAATACACAATTCCGAACCAATTTAATCCTGAATACAGTATTCCAAACCAATCTAATCCCGAATACACAATCCTGAACCAATCAAATCCCGCATACACAATACCGAAACAATCTAATCCTGAATACACAATTCCAAACCTTTCTATTCCTGAATACACAATCCTGAATCAATCTACTCCCGAATACACAAACCTGAACCAATCTAATCCTGAATACACAATTGTGAACCAATATAATCCTGAATACAAAAGCTCAAATCCATTTAAGACTGAATACATAACCCTGAACCAATCAAATACCAACCACACAATCCTAAATGAAAATACTCATGAAAACTCAATCCCAAATAAATCCCAAATGTGCAATCCCAAACCAATCTAATCCTGAATACACAAACCCGAACCGATCAAATCCTGAATTTTTAAAACCAAACCAATCTAATCCCGAATATACAACCCTGAACCAATCTAATCCCAAATGCACAATCCCAAACCAATCAACTCCTGAATACACAATCCTGAACCAATCTATTCCTGAATACACAATTCTGAACTAATCTAATCCTGAATACACAATTCCAAACTTATCCAATCCCGAATACACAATCATGAACCAATCTAATCCTGAATACAGAACCTCAAAGTCATCTAATCCTGACTACATAATCATGAACCCATCAAATCCCAACCTCACAATCCTAAATGAATATACTCTCGAATACACAATTCCAAACAAATCGCAAAAGCACAATCCCAAACAAATCTAATCCTGAATACACAAGTTCCAAACAATCAAATCCTGAATACACAATCCCGAACCAAACAAATCCTGAATTCACAATCCCAAACAAATCTAATCCCAAATGTACAAATCTAAACCAATCTAATCCGGAATACACAATCCCATTCCAATCACATCCTGAAAACACAATCCTGAACCATTCAAATCCTGAGTACACAATCCTGAAACATTCTAATCTTGAATACACAATCCTGAACCAATCTAATCCCGAATACAAAATCCTGAACCAATCTAATCCTGAATAAACAATCCTGAACCAATCAAATCCTGAGAACACAATGCCGAACCAATCGAATCCCCAATTCACAATTCCAAACCTTTCTAATCCCGAATACACAATCCTGAACCAATCTATTCCTGAATACACAAACCTGAACCAATCTATTCCTGAATACACAATTCAGAACTAATCTAATCCTGAATACACAATTCCAAACTTATCAGATACCGAATACACAATCATGAACCAATCTAATCCTGAATACAAAACCTCAAAGCCATGTAATCCTGAATACATAATCCTGAACCCATCAAATCGAAACCACACAGTCCTAAATGAATATACACACGAATACACAATTCCAAACAAATCCCAAATGCACAATCCCAAACAAATCTAATCCTGAATACACAACCTCAAACAAATCAAATCCTGAATACACAATCCCGAACCAATCAAATCCTGAATTCACAATCCCAAACAAATCTAATCCCAAATGTACAAATCTGAACCAATCTAATCCTGAATACACAATCCCAATCCAATCACATCCTGAAAACACAATCCTGAACAAATCTAATCCCGAATACACAATCCTGAATCAATCTAATCCTCAATACACAATCCTGAACCAATCTAATCCTGAATACACAATTCCGAACCAATTTAATCCTGAATACAGTATTCCAAACCTATCTAATCCCGAATACACAATCCTGAACCAATCAAATCCCGCATACACAATCCCGAAACAATCTAATCCTGAATACACAATTCCAAACCTTTCTATTCCTGAATACACAATCCTGAATCAATCTACTCCTGAATACACAAACCTGAACCAATCTAATCCTGAATACACAATTTTGAACCAATATAATCCTGAATGCAAAAGCTCAAATCCATTTAAGCCTGTATACATAACCCTGAACCAATCAAATACCAACCACACAATCCTAAATGAAAATACTCATGAAAACTCAATCCCAAATAAATCCCAAATGTGCAATCCCAAACCAATCTAATCCTGAATACACAAACCCGAACCGATCAAATCCTGAATTTTTAAAACCAAACCAATCTAATCCCGAATATACAACCCTGAACCAATCTAATCCCAAATGCACAATCCCAAACCAATCAACTCCTGAATACACAATCCTGAACCAATCTATTCCTGAATACACAATTCTGAACTAATCTAATCCTGAATACACAATTCCAAACTTATCCAATCCCGAATACACAATCATGAACCAATCTAATCCTGAATACAAAACCTCAAAGTCATCTAATCCTGAATACATAATCATGAACGCATCAAATCCCAACCACACAATCCTAAATGAATATACTCTCGAATACACAATTCCAAACAAATTACAAATGCACAATCACAAACAAATCTAATCCTGAATACACAAGTTCCAAACAATCAAATCCTGAATACACAATCCCGAACCAAACAAATCCTGAATTCACAATCCCAAACAAATCTAATCCCAAATGTACAAATCTGAACCAATCTAATCCTGAATACACAATCCCATTCCAATCACATCCTGAAAACACAATCCTGAACCATTCAAATCCTGAGTACACAATCCAGAAACATTCTAATCCTGAATACACAATCCTGAACCAATCTAATCCCGAATACAAAATCATGAACCAATCTAATCCTGAATACACAATTACGAACCAATCTAATCCTGAATACACAATTCCGAGCCAATTTAATACTGAATACAGAATTCCAAACCTATCTAATCCTGAATGCACAATCTTGAACCAATCTAATCCCGAATACTCAATCCCGAAACAATCTAATCCTGAATACACAATTCCAAACTTATCCAATCCCGAATACACAATCCCTAATACATAATCCTGAACCAATCAAATCCCAGCCACACAATCCTAAATGAATACACTCGCCAATACACAAATGCAAACAAATCCCAAATGCACAATCCCAAACAAATTTAATCCTGAATACACAATCCCGAACAAATCTAATCCTGAATACACAAGCTCAAACCAATCAAATCCTGAATACACAATCCCGAACCAATCAAATCCTGAATTCACAATCCCAAACAAATCTAATCCCAAATGTACAAATCTGAAGCAATCTAATCCTGAATACACAATCCCAATCCAATCAAATCCTGAATACACAATCCCGAAACAATCTATTCCTGAATACACAATTCCGAACAAATCTAATCCTGAATACACAATTCCAAACCTATCTAATGCCGAATGCACATTGACCCTCCTTCCTGTGTTCTCTCCAACCCCCATCCCTTCCCTGTCAACAGACAATCCTTCCTGTGTTCTCTTCACACCCATCCCTTCCCTATCGACAGACCCTCCTTCCTGTGTTCTCTTTCACTCTCCGTCCTTTGTTCTCTCACACCCCCAAATAAATCCCAAATGTGCAATCCCAAACCAATCAACTCCTGAATACACAATCCTGAACCAATCTATTCCTGAATACACAATCCTTAACCAATCTAATCCCGAATACAAAATCCCAAACCAATCTAATCCTGATCCCACAATCCCGAACCAATCAAATCCTGAATGCATAAAACCAAACCAATCTAATCCCGAATATACAACCCTGAATCAATCTAATCCCGAATACGCAATACCAAACCAATCTAATCCTGATCCCACAATCCCAAACCAATCGAAACCCGAAAATACAATTCCAAACCAATCTAATCCTGAATACACAATCCTGAACCAATCAAATCCTGAATAAACAATCCTGAACCAATAAAATCCTGAGTACACAATGCCGAACCAATCGAATCCCCAATTCACAATTCCAAACCTTTCTAATCCTGAATACACAATCCTGAACCAATCTATTCCTGAATACACAAACCTGAAGCAATCTATTCCTGAATACACAATTCAGAACTAATCTAATCCTGAATACACAATTCCAAATTTATCCAATCCCGAATACACAATCATGAACCAATCTAATCCTGAATACAGAACCTCAAAGTCATCTAATCCTGACTACATAATCATGAACCCATCAAATCCCAACCTCACAATCCTAAATGAATATACTCTCGAATACACAATTCCAAACAAATCGCAAAAGCACAATCCCAAACAAATCTAATCCTGAATACACAAGTTCCAAACAATCAAATCCTGAATACACAATACCGAACCAAACAAATCCTGAATTCACAATCCCAAACAAATCTAATCCCAAATGTACAAATCTGAACCAATCTAATCCGGAATACACAATCCCATTCCAATCACATCCTGAAAACACAATCCTGAACCATTCAAATCCTGAGTACACAATCCTGAAACATTCTAATCTTGAATACACAATCCTGAACCAATCTAATCCCGAATACAAAATCCTGAACCAATCTAATCCTGAATAAACAATCCTGAACCAATCAAATCCTGAGAACACAATGCCGAACCAATCGAATCCCCAATTCACAATTCCAAACCTTTCTAATCCCGAATACACAATCCTGAACCAATCTATTCCTGAATACACAAACCTGAACCAATCTATTCCTGAATACACAATTCAGAACTAATCTAATCCTGAATACACAATTCCAAACTTATCAGATACCGAATACACAATCATGAACCAATCTAATCCTGAATACAAAACCTCAAAGCCATGTAATCCTGAATACATAATCCTGAACCCATCAAATCGAAACCACACAGTCCTAAATGAATATACACACGAATACACAATTCCAAACAAATCCCAAATGCACAATCCCAAACAAATCTAATCCTGAATACACAACCTCAAACAAATCAAATCCTGAATACACAATCCCGAACCAATCAAATCCTGAATTCACAATCCCAAACAAATCTAATCCCAAATGTACAAATCTGAACCAATCTAATCCTGAATACACAATCCCAATCCAATCACATCCTGAAAACACAATCCTGAACAAATCTAATCCCGAATACACAATCCTGAATCAATCTAATCCTCAATACACAATCCTGAACCAATCTAATCCTGAATACACAATTCCGAACCAATTTAATCCTGAATACAGTATTCCAAACCTATCTAATCCCGAATACACAATCCTGAACCAATCAAATCCCGCATACACAATCCCGAAACAATCTAATCCTGAATAAAAAATTCCAAACCTTTCTATTCCTGAATACACAATCCTGAATCAATCTACTCCTGAATACACAAACCTGAACCAATCTAATCCTGAATACACAATTTTGAACCAATATAATCCTGAATACAAAAGCTCAAATCCATTTAAGCCTGTATACATAACCCTGAACCAATCAAATACCAACCACACAATCCTAAATGAAAATACTCATGAAAACTCAATCCCAAATAAATCCCAAATGTGCAATCCCAAACCAATCTAATCCTGAATACACAAACCCGAACCGATCAAATCCTGAATTTTTAAAACCAAACCAATCTAATCCCGAATATACAGCCCTGAACCAATCTAATCCCAAATGCACAATCCCAAACCAATCAACTCCTGAATACACAATCCTGAACCAATCTATTCCTGAATACACAATTCTGAACTAATCTAATCCTGAATACACAATTCCAAACTTATCCAATCCCGAATACACAATCATGAACCAATCTAATCCTGAATACAAAACCTCAAAGTCATCTAATCCTGAATACATAATCATGAACGCATCAAATCCCAACCACACAATCCTAAATGAATATACTCTCGAATACACAATTCCAAACAAATTACAAATGCACAATCACAAACAAATCTAATCCTGAATACACAAGTTCCAAACAATCAAATCCTGAATACACAATCCCGAACCAAACAAATCCTGAATTCACAATCCCAAACAAATCTAATCCCAAATGTACAAATCTGAACCAATCTAATCCTGAATACACAATCCCATTCCAATCACATCCTGAAAACACAATCCTGAACCATTCAAATCCTGAGTACACAATCCTGAAACATTCTAGCCCTGAATACACAATCCTGAACCAATCTAATCCCGAATACAAAATCATGAACCAATCTAATCCTGAATACACAATTACGAACCAATCTAATCCTGAATACACAATTCCGAGCCAATTTAATACTGAATACAGAATTCCAAACCTATCTAATCCTGAATGCACAATCTTGAACCAATCTAATCCCGAATACTCAATCCCGAAACAATCTAATCCTGAATACACAATTCCAAACTTATCCAATCCCGAATACACAATCCCTAATACATAATCCTGAACCAATCAAATCCCAGCCACACAATCCTAAATGAATACACTCGCCAATACACAAATGCAAACAAATCCCAAATGCACAATCCCAAACAAATTTAATCCTGAATACACAATCCCGAACAAATCTAATCCTGAATACACAAGCTCAAACCAATCAAATCCTGAATACACAATCCCGAACCAATCAAATCCTGAATTCACAATCCCAAACAAATCTAATCCCAAATGTACAAATCTGAAGCAATCTAATCCTGAATACACAATCCCAATCCAATCAAATCCTGAATACACAATCCCGAAACAATCTATTCCTGAATACACAATTCCGAACAAATCTAATCCTGAATACACAATTCCAAACCTATCTAATGCCGAATGCACATTGACCCTCCTTCCTGTGTTCTCTCCAACCCCCATCCCTTCCCTGTCAACAGACAATCCTTCCTGTGTTCTCTTCACACCCATCCCTTCCCTATCGACAGACCCTCCTTCCTGTGTTCTCTTTCACTCTCCGTCCTTTGTTCTCTCACACCCCCAAATAAATCCCAAATGTGCAATCCCAAACCAATCAACTCCTGAATACACAATCCTGAACCAATCTATTCCTGAATACACAATCCTTAACCAATCTAATCCCGAATACAAAATCCCAAACCAATCTAATCCTGATCCCACAATCCCGAACCAATCAAATCCTGAATGCATAAAACCAAACCAATCTAATCCCGAATATACAACCCTGAATCAATCTAATCCCGAATACGCAATACCAAACCAATCTAATCCTGATCCCACAATCCCAAACCAATCGAAACCCGAAAATACAATTCCAAACCAATCTAATCCTGAATACACAATCCTGAACCAATCAAATCCTGAATAAACAATCCTGAACCAATAAAATCCTGAGTACACAATGCCGAACCAATCGAATCCCCAATTCACAATTCCAAACCTTTCTAATCCTGAATACACAATCCTGAACCAATCTATTCCTGAATACACAAACCTGAAGCAATCTATTCCTGAATACACAATTCAGAACTAATCTAATCCTGAATACACAATTCCAAATTTATCCAATCCCGAATACACAATCATGAACCAATCTAATCCTGAATACAGAACCTCAAAGTCATCTAATCCTGACTACATAATCATGAACCCATCAAATCCCAACCTCACAATCCTAAATGAATATACTCTCGAGTACACAATTCCAAACAAATCGCAAAAGCACAATCCCAAACAAATCTAATCCTGAATACACAAGTTCCAAACAATCAAATCCTGAATACACAATCCCGAACCAAACAAATCCTGAATTCACAATCCCAAACAAATCTAATCCCAAATGTACAAATCTGAACCAATCTAATCCGGAATACACAATCCCATTCCAATCACATCCTGAAAACACAATCCTGAACCATTCAAATCCTGAGTACACAATCCTGAAACATTCTAATCTTGAATACACAATCCTGAACCAATCTAATCCCGAATACAAAATCCTGAACCAATCTAATCCTGAATAAACAATCCTGAACCAATCAAATCCTGAGAACACAATGCCGAACCAATCGAATCCCCAATTCACAATTCCAAACCTTTCTAATCCCGAATACACAATCCTGAACCAATCTATTCCTGAATACACAAACCTGAACCAATCTATTCCTGAATACACAATTCAGAACTAATCTAATCCTGAATACACAATTCCAAACTTATCAGATACCGAATACACAATCATGAACCAATCTAATCCTGAATACAAAACCTCAAAGCCATGTAATCCTGAATACATAATCCTGAACCCATCAAATCGAAACCACACAGTCCTAAATGAATATACACACGAATACACAATTCCAAACAAATCCCAAATGCACAATCCCAAACAAATCTAATCCTGAATACACAACCTCAAACAAATCAAATCCTGAATACACAATCCCGAACCAATCAAATCCTGAATTCACAATCCCAAACAAATCTAATCCCAAATGTACAAATCTGAACCAATCTAATCCTGAATACACAATCCCAATCCAATCACATCCTGAAAACACAATCCTGAACAAATCTAATCCCGAATACACAATCCTGAATCAATCTAATCCTCAATACACAATCCTGAACCAATCTAATCCTGAATACACAATTCCGAACCAATTTAATCCTGAATACAGTATTCCAAACCTATCTAATCCCGAATACACAATCCTGAACCAATCAAATCCCGCATACACAATCCCGAAACAATCTAATCCTGAATAAACAATTCCAAACCTTTCTATTCCTGAATACACAATCCTGAATCAATCTACTCCTGAATACACAAACCTGAACCAATCTAATCCTGAATACACAATTTTGAACCAATATAATCCTGAATACAAAAGCTCAAATCCATTTAAGCCTGTATACATAACCCTGAACCAATCAAATACCAACCACACAATCCTAAATGAAAATACTCATGAAAACTCAATCCCAAATAAATCCCAAATGTGCAATCCCAAACCAATCTAATCCTGAATACACAAACCCGAACCGATCAAATCCTGAATTTTTAAAACCAAACCAATCTAATCCCGAATATACAGCCCTGAACCAATCTAATCCCAAATGCACAATCCCAAACCAATCAACTCCTGAATACACAATCCTGAACCAATCTATTCCTGAATACACAATTCTGAACTAATCTAATCCTGAATACACAATTCCAAACTTATCCAATCCCGAATACACAATCATGAACCAATCTAATCCTGAATACAAAACCTCAAAGTCATCTAATCCTGAATACATAATCATGAACGCATCAAATCCCAACCACACAATCCTAAATGAATATACTCTCGAATACACAATTCCAAACAAATTACAAATGCACAATCACAAACAAATCTAATCCTGAATACACAAGTTCCAAACAATCAAATCCTGAATACACAATCCCGAACCAAACAAATCCTGAATTCACAATCCCAAACAAATCTAATCCCAAATGTACAAATCTGAACCAATCTAATCCTGAATACACAATCCCATTCCAATCACATCCTGAAAACACAATCCTGAACCATTCAAATCCTGAGTACACAATCGTGAAACATTCTAATCCTGAATACACAATCCTGAACCAATCTAATCCCGAATACAAAATCATGAACCAATCTAATCCTGAATACACAATTACGAACCAATCTAATCCTGAATACACAATTCCGAGCCAATTTAATACTGAATACAGAATTCCAAACCTATCTAATCCTGAATGCACAATCTTGAACCAATCTAATCCCGAATACTCAATCCCGAAACAATCTAATCCTGAATACACAATTCCAAACTTATCCAATCCCGAATACACAATCCCTAATACATAATCCTGAACCAATCAAATCCCAGCCACACAATCCTAAATGAATACACTCGCCAATACACAAATGCAAACAAATCCCAAATGCACAATCCCAAACAAATTTAATCCTGAATACACAATCCCGAACAAATCTAATCCTGAATACACAAGCTCAAACCAATCAAATCCTGAATACACAATCCCGAACCAATCAAATCCTGAATTCACAATCCCAAACAAATCTAATCCCAAATGTACAAATCTGAAGCAATCTAATCCTGAATACACAATCCCAATCCAATCAAATCCTGAATACACAATCCCGAAACAATCTATTCCTGAATACACAATTCCGAACAAATCTAATCCTGAATACACAATTCCAAACCTATCTAATGCCGAATGCACATTGACCCTCCTTCCTGTGTTCTCTCCAACCCCCATCCCTTCCCTGTCAACAGACAATCCTTCCTGTGTTCTCTTCACACCCATCCCTTCCCTATCGACAGACCCTCCTTCCTGTGTTCTCTTTCACTCTCCGTCCTTTGTTCTCTCACACCCCCAAATAAATCCCAAATGTGCAATCCCAAACCAATCAACTCCTGAATACACAATCCTGAACCAATCTATTCCTGAATACACAATCCTTAACCAATCTAATCCCGAATACAAAATCCCAAACCAATCTAATCCTGATCCCACAATCCCGAACCAATCAAATCCTGAATGCATAAAACCAAACCAATCTAATCCCGAATATACAACCCTGAATCAATCTAATCCCGAATACGCAATACCAAACCAATCTAATCCTGATCCCACAATCCCAAACCAATCGAAACCCGAAAATACAATTCCAAACCAATCTAATCCTGAATACACAATCCTGAACCAATCAAATCCTGAATAAACAATCCTGAACCAATAAAATCCTGAGTACACAATGCCGAACCAATCGAATCCCCAATTCACAATTCCAAACCTTTCTAATTCTGAATACACAATCCTGAACCAATCTATTCCTGAATACACAAACCTGAAGCAATCTATTCCTGAATACACAATTCAGAACTAATCTAATCCTGAATACACAATTCCAAACTTATCCAATACCGAATACACAATCCCGAACCTATCAAATCCTGAATTCACAATCCCAAACAAATCTAATCCCAAATGTACAAATCTGAACCAATCTCATCCTGAATACACAATCCCAATCCAATCACATCCTGAAAACACAATCCTGAACCAATGTAATCCCAAATACACAATCCTGAATCAATCTAATCCTCAATACACAATCCTGAACCAATCTAATCCTGAATACACAATTCCGAACCAATTTAATCCTGAATACAGTATTCCAAACCAATCTAATCCCGAATACACAATCCTGAACCAATCAAATCCCGCATACACAATCCCGAAACAATCTAATCCTGAATACACAATTCCAAACCTTTCTTTCCTGAATACACAATCCTGAATCAATCTACTCCTGAATACACAAACCTGAACCAATCTAATCCTGAATACACAATTTTGAACCAATATAATCCTGAATACAAAAGCTCAAATCCATTTAAGCCTGAATACATAACCCTGAACCAATCAAATACCAACCACACAATCCTAAATGAAAATACTCATGAATACTCAATCCCAAATAAATCCCAAATGTGCAATCCCAAACCAATCTAATCCTGAATACACAAACCCGAACCGATCAAATCCTGAATTTTTAAAACCAAACCAATCTAATCCCGAATATACAACCCTGAACCAATCTAATCCCAAATGCACAATCCCAAACCAATCAACTCCTGAATACACAATCCTGAACCAATCTATTCCTGAATACACAATTCTGAACTAATCTAATCCTGAATACACAATTCCAAACTTATCCAATCCCGAATACACAATCATGAACCAATCTAATCCTGAATACAAAACCTCAAATTCATCTAATCCTGAATACATAATCATGAACGCATCAAATCCCAACCACACAATCCTTAATGAATATACTCTCGAATACACAATTCCAAACAAATTACAAATGCACAATCACAAACAAATCTAATCCTGAATACACAAGTTCCAAACAATCAAATCCTGAATACACAATCCCGAACCAAACAAATCCTGAATTCACAATCCCAAACAAATCTAATCCCAAATGTACAAATCTGAACCAATCTAATCCTGAATACACAATCACATTCCAATCACATCCTGAAAACACAATCCTGAACCATTCAAATCCTGAGTACACAATCCTGAAACATTCTAATCTTGAATACACAATCCTGAACCAATCTAATCCCGAATACAAAATCCTGAACCAATCTAATCCTGAATACACAATTACGAACCAATCTAATTCTGAATACACAATTCCGAACCAATTTAATACAGAATACAGAATTCCAAACCTATCTAATCCCGAATACACAATCCTGAATCAATCTACACCTGAATACACAACCCTGAACCAATCTAATCCTGAATACACAATTTCGATCCAATCTAATCCTGAATATAAAAGCTCAAAGCCATTTAATCCTGAATACATAACCCTGTACCAATCAAATCCCAACCACACAATCCTAAATGAATATACTCATGAATACTCAATCCCAAATAAATCCCAAATGTGCAATCCCAAAGCAATCTAATCCTGAATACACAAACCCGAACCAATCAAATCCTGAATTCATTAAACCAAACCAATCTAATCCCGAATATACAAACCTGAATCAATCTAATCCCGAATACACAATACCAAACCAATCTAATACTGTATACACAATCCCGAACAAATCGAAACCTGAAGATACAATTCCGAACCAATCTAATCCTGAATACACAATCCTGAACCAATCTAATCCTGAATAAACAATCCTGAACCAATCAAATCCTGAGAACACAATGCCGAACCAATCGAATCCCCAATTCACAATTCCAAACCTTTCTAATCCCGAATACACAATCCTGAACCAATCTATTCCTGAATGCACAAACCTGAACCAATCTATTCCTGAATACACAATTCAGAACTAATCTAATCCTGAATACACAATTCCAAACTTATCAGATACTGAATACACAATCATGAACCAATCTAATCCTGAATACAAAACCTCAAAGCCATCTAATCCTGAATACATAATCCTGAACCCATCAAATCGAAACCACACAGTCCTAAATGAATATACATACGAATACACAATTCCAAACAAATCCCAAATGCACAATCCCAAACAAATCTAATCCTGAATACACAACCTCAAACAAATCAAATCCTGAATACACAATCCCGAACCAATCAAATCCTGAATTCACAATCCCAAACAAATCTAATCCCAAATGTACAAATCTGAACCAATCTAATCCTGAATACACAATCCCAATCCAATCACATCCTGAAAACACAATCCTTAACAAATCTAATCCCGAATACACAATCCTGAATCAATCTAATCCTCAATACACTATCCTGAATCAATCTAATCCACAATACACAATTCCGAACCAAGTTAATCCTGAATACAGTATTCCAAACCTATCTAATCCCGAATACACAATCCTGAACCAATCAAATCCCGCATACACAATCCCGAAACAATCTAATCCTGAATACACAATTCCAAACCTTTCTTTCCTGAATACACAATCCTGAATCAATCTACTCCTGAATACACAAACCTGAACCAATCTAATCCTGAATACACAATTTTGAACCAATATAATCCTGAATACAAAAGCTCAAATCCATTTAAGCCTGAATACATAACCCTGAACCAATCAAATACCAACCACACAATCCTAAATGAAAATACTCATGAAAACTCAATCCCAAATAAATCCCAAATGTGCAATCCCAAACCAATCTAATCCTGAATACACAAACCCGAACCGATCAAATCCTGAATTTTTAAAACCAAACCAATCTAATCCCGAATATACAACCCTGAACCAATCTAATCCCAAATGCACAATCCCAAACCAATCAACTCCTGAATACACAATCCTGAACCAATCTATTCCTGAATACACAATTCTGAACTAATCTAATCCTGAATACACAATTCCAAACTTATCCAATCCCGAATACACAATCATGAACCAATCTAATCCTGAATACAAAACCTCAAATTCATCTAATCCTGAATACATAATCATGAACGCATCAAATCCCAACCACACAATCCTAAATGAATATACTCTCGAATACACAATTCCAAACAAATTACAAATGCACAATCACAAACAAATCTAATCCTGAATACACAAGTTCCAAATAATCAAATCCTGAATACACAATCCCGAACCAAACAAATCCTGAATTCACAATCCCAAACAAATCTAATCCCAAATGTACAAATCTGAACCAATCTAATCCTGAATACACAATCCCATTCCAATCACATCCTGAAAACACAATCCTGAACCATTCAAATCCTGAGTACACAATCCTGAAACATTCTAATCCTGAATACACAATCCTGAACCAATCTAATCCCGAATACAAAATCATGAACCAATCTAATCCTGAATACACAATTACGAACCAATCTAATCCTGAATACACAATTCCGAGCCAATTTAATACTGAATACAGAATTCCAAACCTATCTAATCCTGAATGCACAATCTTGAACCAATCTAATCCCGAATACTCAATCCCGAAACAATCTAATCCTGAATACACAATTCCAAACTTATCCAATCCCGAATACACAATCCCTAATACATAATCCTGAACCAATCAAATCCCAGCCACACAATCCTAAATGAATACACTCGCCAATACACAAATGCAAACAAATCCAAAATGCACAATCCCAAACATATTTAATCCTGAATACACAATCCCGAACAAATCTAATCCTGAATACACAAGCTCAAACCAATCAAATCCTGAATACACAATCCCGAACCAATCAAATCCTGAATTCACAATCCCAAACAAATCTAATCCCAAATGTACAAATCTGAAGCAATCTAATCCTGAATACACAATCCCAATCCAATCAAATCCTGAATACACAATCCCGAAACAATCTATTCCTGAATACACAATTCCGAACAAATCTAATCCTGAATACACAATTCCAAACCTATCTAATGCCTAATGCACATTGACCCTCCTTCCTGTGTTCTCTCCAACCCCCATCCCTTCCCTGTCAACAGACAATCCTTCCTGTGTTCTCTTCACACCCATCCCTTCCCTATCGACAGACCCTCCTTCCTGTGTTCTCTTTCACTCTCCGTCCTTTGTTCTCTCACACCCCCAAATAAATCCCAAATGTGCAATCCCAAACCAATCTAATCCTGAATACACAAACCCGAACCTATCAAATCCTGAATTCATAAAACCAAACCAATCTAATCCCGAATATACAGCCCTGAACCAATCTAATCCCAAATACACAATCCCAAACCAATCAACTCCTGAATACACAATCCTGAACCAATCTATTCCTGAATACACAATCCTTAACCAATCTAATCCCGAATACAAAATCCCAAACCAATCTAATCCTGATCCCACAATCCCGAACCAATCAAATCCTGAATGCATAAAACCAAACCAATCTAATCCCGAATATACAACCCTGAATCAATCTAATCCCGAATACGCAATACCAAACCAATCTAATACTGAACACACAATCCCAAACCAATCGAAACCCGAAAATACAATTCCAAACCAATCTAATCCTGAATACACAATCCTGAACCAATCAAATCCTGAATAAACAATCCTGAAACAAAAAAATCCTGAGTACACAATGCCGAACCAATCGAATCCCCAATTCACAATTCCAAACCTTTCTAATCCTGAATACACAATCCTGAACCAATCTATTCCTGAATACACAAACCTGAAGCAATCTATTCCTGAATACATAATTCAGAACTAATCAATTCCTGAATACACAATTCCAAACTTATCCAATACCGAATACACAATCATGAACCAATCTAATCCTGAATACAAAACCTCAAAGCCATGTAATCCTGAATACATAATCCTGAACCCATCAAATCCAAACCACACAATCCTAAATGAATATACACACGAATACACAATTCCAAACAAATCCCAAATGCTCAATCCCAAACAAATCTAATCCTGAATACACAACCTCAAACAAATCAAATCCTGAATACACAATCCCGAACCAATCAAATCCTGAATTCACAATCCCAAACAAATCTAATCCCAAATGTACAAATCTGAACCAATCTCATCCTGAATACACAATCCCAATCCAATCACATCCTGAAAACACAATCCTGAACCAATGTAATCCCAAATACACAATCCTGAATCAATCTAATCCTCAATACACAATCCTGAACCAATCTAATCCTGAATACACAATTCCGAACCAATTTAATCCTGAATACAGTATTCCAAACCAATCTAATCCCGAATACACAATCCTGAACCAATCAAATCCCGCATACACAATCCCGAAACAATCTAATCCTGAATACACAATTCCAAACCTTTCTTTCCTGAATACACAATCCTGAATCAATCTACTCCTGAATACACAAACCTGAACCAATCTAATCCTGAATACACAATTTTGAACCAATATAATCCTGAATACAAAAGCTCAAATCCATTTAAGCCTGAATACATAACCCTGAACCAATCAAATACCAACCACACAATCCTAAATGAAAATACTCATGAAAACTCAATCCCAAATAAATCCCAAATGTGCAATCCCAAACCAATCTAATCCTGAATACACAAACCCGAACCGATCAAATCCTGAATTTTTAAAACCAAACCAATCTAATCCCGAATATACAACCCTGAACCAATCTAATCCCAAATGCACAATCCCAAACCAATCAACTCCTGAATACACAATCCTGAACCAATCTATTCCTGAATACACAATTCTGAACTAATCTAATCCTGAATACACAATTCCAAACTTATCCAATCCCGAATACACAATCATGAACCAATCTAATCCTGAATACAAAACCTCAAATTCATCTAATCCTGAATACATAATCATGAACGCATCAAATCCCAACCACACAATCCTTAATGAATATACTCTCGAATACACAATTCCAAACAAATTACAAATGCACAATCACAAACAAATCTAATCCTGAATACACAAGTTCCAAACAATCAAATCCTGAATACACAATCCCGAACCAAACAAATCCTGAATTCACAATCCCAAACAAATCTAATCCCAAATGTACAAATCTGAACCAATCTAATCCTGAATACACAATCACATTCCAATCACATCCTGAAAACACAATCCTGAACCATTCAAATCCTGAGTACACAATCCTGAAACATTCTAATCTTGAATACACAATCCTGAACCAATCTAATCCCGAATACAAAATCCTGAACCAATCTAATCCTGAATACACAATTACGAACCAATCTAATTCTGAATACACAATTCCGAACCAATTTAATACAGAATACAGAATTCCAAACCTATCTAATCCCGAATACACAATCCTGAATCAATCTACACCTGAATACACAACCCTGAACCAATCTAATCCTGAATACACAATTTCGATCCAATCTAATCCTGAATATAAAAGCTCAAAGCCATTTAATCCTGAATACATAACCCTGTACCAATCAAATCCCAACCACACAATCCTAAATGAATATACTCATGAATACTCAATCCCAAATAAATCCCAAATGTGCAATCCCAAAGCAATCTAATCCTGAATACACAAACCCGAACCAATCAAATCCTGAATTCATTAAACCAAACCAATCTAATCCCGAATATACAAACCTGAATCAATCTAATCCCGAATACACAATACCAAACCAATCTAATACTGTATACACAATCCCGAACAAATCGAAACCTGAAGATACAATTCCGAACCAATCTAATCCTGAATACACAATCCTGAACCAATCTAATCCTGAATAAACAATCCTGAACCAATCAAATCCTGAGAACACAATGCCGAACCAATCGAATCCCCAATTCACAATTCCAAACCTTTCTAATCCCGAATACACAATCCTGAACCAATCTATTCCTGAATGCACAAACCTGAACCAATCTATTCCTGAATACACAATTCAGAACTAATCTAATCCTGAATACACAATTCCAAACTTATCAGATACTGAATACACAATCATGAACCAATCTAATCCTGAATACAAAACCTCAAAGCCATCTAATCCTGAATACATAATCCTGAACCCATCAAATCGAAACCACACAGTCCTAAATGAATATACATACGAATACACAATTCCAAACAAATCCCAAATGCACAATCCCAAACAAATCTAATCCTGAATACACAACCTCAAACAAATCAAATCCTGAATACACAATCCCGAACCAATCAAATCCTGAATTCACAATCCCAAACAAATCTAATCCCAAATGTACAAATCTGAACCAATCTAATCCTGAATACACAATCCCAATCCAATCACATCCTGAAAACACAATCCTTAACAAATCTAATCCCGAATACACAATCCTGAATCAATCTAATCCTCAATACACTATCCTGAATCAATCTAATCCACAATACACAATTCCGAACCAAGTTAATCCTGAATACAGTATTCCAAACCTATCTAATCCCGAATACACAATCCTGAACCAATCAAATCCCGCATACACAATCCCGAAACAATCTAATCCTGAATACACAATTCCAAACCTTTCTTTCCTGAATACACAATCCTGAATCAATCTACTCCTGAATACACAAACCTGAACCAATCTAATCCTGAATACACAATTTTGAACCAATATAATCCTGAATACAAAAGCTCAAATCCATTTAAGCCTGAATACATAACCCTGAACCAATCAAATACCAACCACACAATCCTAAATGAAAATACTCATGAAAACTCAATCCCAAATAAATCCCAAATGTGCAATCCCAAACCAATCTAATCCTGAATACACAAACCCGAACCGATCAAATCCTGAATTTTTAAAACCAAACCAATCTAATCCCGAATATACAACCCTGAACCAATCTAATCCCAAATGCACAATCCCAAACCAATCAACTCCTGAATACACAATCCTGAACCAATCTATTCCTGAATACACAATTCTGAACTAATCTAATCCTGAATACACAATTCCAAACTTATCCAATCCCGAATACACAATCATGAACCAATCTAATCCTGAATACAAAACCTCAAATTCATCTAATCCTGAATACATAATCATGAACGCATCAAATCCCAACCACACAATCCTAAATGAATATACTCTCGAATACACAATTCCAAACAAATTACAAATGCACAATCACAAACAAATCTAATCCTGAATACACAAGTTCCAAATAATCAAATCCTGAATACACAATCCCGAACCAAACAAATCCTGAATTCACAATCCCAAACAAATCTAATCCCAAATGTACAAATCTGAACCAATCTAATCCTGAATACACAATCCCATTCCAATCACATCCTGAAAACACAATCCTGAACCATTCAAATCCTGAGTACACAATCCTGAAACATTCTAATCCTGAATACACAATCCTGAACCAATCTAATCCCGAATACAAAATCATGAACCAATCTAATCCTGAATACACAATTACGAACCAATCTAATCCTGAATACACAATTCCGAGCCAATTTAATACTGAATACAGAATTCCAAACCTATCTAATCCTGAATGCACAATCTTGAACCAATCTAATCCCGAATACTCAATCCCGAAACAATCTAATCCTGAATACACAATTCCAAACTTATCCAATCCCGAATACACAATCCCTAATACATAATCCTGAACCAATCAAATCCCAGCCACACAATCCTAAATGAATACACTCGCCAATACACAAATGCAAACAAATCCAAAATGCACAATCCCAAACATATTTAATCCTGAATACACAATCCCGAACAAATCTAATCCTGAATACACAAGCTCAAACCAATCAAATCCTGAATACACAATCCCGAACCAATCAAATCCTGAATTCACAATCCCAAACAAATCTAATCCCAAATGTACAAATCTGAAGCAATCTAATCCTGAATACACAATCCCAATCCAATCAAATCCTGAATACACAATCCCGAAACAATCTATTCCTGAATACACAATTCCGAACAAATCTAATCCTGAATACACAATTCCAAACCTATCTAATGCCTAATGCACATTGACCCTCCTTCCTGTGTTCTCTCCAACCCCCATCCCTTCCCTGTCAACAGACAATCCTTCCTGTGTTCTCTTCACACCCATCCCTTCCCTATCGACAGACCCTCCTTCCTGTGTTCTCTTTCACTCTCCGTCCTTTGTTCTCTCACACCCCCAAATAAATCCCAAATGTGCAATCCCAAACCAATCTAATCCTGAATACACAAACCCGAACCTATCAAATCCTGAATTCATAAAACCAAACCAATCTAATCCCGAATATACAGCCCTGAACCAATCTAATCCCAAATACACAATCCCAAACCAATCAACTCCTGAATACACAATCCTGAACCAATCTATTCCTGAATACACAATCCTTAACCAATCTAATCCCGAATACAAAATCCCAAACCAATCTAATCCTGATCCCACAATCCCGAACCAATCAAATCCTGAATGCATAAAACCAAACCAATCTAATCCCGAATATACAACCCTGAATCAATCTAATCCCGAATACGCAATACCAAACCAATCTAATACTGAACACACAATCCCAAACCAATCGAAACCCGAAAATACAATTCCAAACCAATCTAATCCTGAATACACAATCCTGAACCAATCAAATCCTGAATAAACAATCCTGAAACAAAAAAATCCTGAGTACACAATGCCGAACCAATCGAATCCCCAATTCACAATTCCAAACCTTTCTAATCCTGAATACACAATCCTGAACCAATCTATTCCTGAATACACAAACCTGAAGCAATCTATTCCTGAATACATAATTCAGAACTAATCAATTCCTGAATACACAATTCCAAACTTATCCAATACCGAATACACAATCATGAACCAATCTAATCCTGAATACAAAACCTCAAAGCCATGTAATCCTGAATACATAATCCTGAACCCATCAAATCCAAACCACACAATCCTAAATGAATATACACACGAATACACAATTCCAAACAAATCCCAAATGCTCAATCCCAAACAAATCTAATCCTGAATACACAACCTCAAACAAATCAAATCCTGAATACACAATCCCGAACCAATCAAATCCTGAATTCACAATCCCAAACAAATCTAATCCCAAATGTACAAATCTGAACCAATCTCATCCTGAATACACAATCCCAATCCAATCACATCCTGAAAACACAATCCTGAACCAATGTAATCCCAAATACACAATCCTGAATCAATCTAATCCTCAATACACAATCCTGAACCAATCTAATCCTGAATACACAATTCCGAACCAATTTAATCCTGAATACAGTATTCCAAACCAATCTAATCCCGAATACACAATCCTGAACCAATCAAATCCTGCATACACAATCCCGAAACAATCTAATCCTGAATACACAATCCTGAACCAATCAAATCCTGCATACACAATCCCGAAACAATCTAATCCTGAATACACAATTCCAAACCTTTCTATTCCTGAATACACAATCCTGAATCAATCTACTCCTGAATACACAAACCTGAACCAATCTAATCCTGAATACACAATTGTGAACCAATATAATCCTGAATACAAAAGCTCAAATCCATTTAAGCCTGAATACATAACCCTGAACCAATCAAATACCAACCACACAATCCTAAATGAAAATACTCATGAAATCTCAATCCCAAATAAATCCCAAATGTGCAATCCCAAACCAATCTAATCCTGAATACACAAACCCGAACCGATCAAATCCTGAATTTTTAAAACCAAACCAATCTAATCCCGAATATACAACCCTGAACCAATCTAATCCCAAATGCACAATCCCAAACCAATCAACTCCTGAATACACAATCCTGAACCAATCTATTCCTGAATACACAATTCTGAACTAATCTAATCCTGAATACACAATTCCAAACTTATCCAATCCCGAATACACAATCATGAACCAATCTAATCCTGAATACAAAACCTCAAATTCATCTAATCCTGAATACATAATCATGAACGCATCAAATCCCAACCACACAATCCTTAATGAATATACTCTCGAATACACAATTCCAAACAAATTACAAATGCACAATCACAAACAAATCTAATCCTGAATACACAAGTTCCAAACAATCAAATCCTGAATACACAATCCCGAACCAAACAAATCCTGAATTCACAATCCCAAACAAATCTAATCCCAAATGTACAAATCTGAACCAATCTAATCCTGAATACACAATCCCATTCCAATCACATCCTGAAAACACAATCCTGAACCATTCAAATCCTGAGTACACAATCCTGAAACATTCTAATCTTGAATACACAATCCTGAACCAATCTAATCCCGAATACAAAATCCTGAACCAATCTAATCCTGAATACACAATTACGAACCAATCTAATTCTGAATACACAATTCCGAACCAATTTAATACAGAATACAGAATTCCAAACCTATCTAATCCCGAATACACAATCCTGAATCAATCTACACCTGAATACACAACCCTGAACCAATCTAATCCTGAATACACAATTTCGAACCAATCTAATCCTGAATATAAAAGCTCAAAGCCATTTAATCCTGAATACATAACCCTGTACCAATCAAATCCCAACCACACAATCCTAAATGAATATACTCATGAATACTCAATCCCAAATAAATCCCAAATGTGCAATCCCAAAGCAATCTAATCCTGAATACACAAACCCGAACCAATCAAATCCTGAATTCATTAAACCAAACCAATCTAATCCCGAATATACAAACCTGAATCAATCTCATCCCGAATACACAATACCAAACCAATCTAATACTGTATACACAATCCCGAACAAATCGAAACCTGAAGATACAATTCCGAACCAATCTAATCCTGAATACACAATCCTGAACCAATCTAATCCTGAATAAACAATCCTGAACCAATCAAATCCTGAGAACACAATGCCGAACCAATCGAATCCCCAATTCACAATTCCAAACCTTTCTAATCCCGAATACACAATCCTGAACCAATCTATTCCTGAATGCACAAACCTGAACCAATCTATTCCTGAATACACAATTCAGAACTAATCTAATCCTGAATACACAATTCCAAACTTATCAGATACTGAATACACAATCATGAACCAATCTAATCCTGAATACAAAACCTCAAAGCCATCTAATCCTGAATACATAATCCTGAACCCATCAAATCGAAACCACACAGTCCTAAATGAATATACACACGAATACACAATTCCAAACAAATCCCAAATGCACAATCCCAAACAAATCTAATCCTGAATACACAACCTCAAACAAATCAAATCCTGAATACACAATCCCGAACCAATCAAATCCTGAATTCACAATCCCAAACAAATCTAATCCCAAATGTACAAATCTGAACCAATCTAATCCTGAATACACAATCCCAATCCAATCACATCCTGAAAACACAATCCTTAACAAATCTAATCCCGAATACACAATCCTGAATCAATCTAATCCTCAATACACTATCCTGAATCAATCTAATCCTCAATACACAATTCTGAACCAATTTAATCCTGAATACAGTATTCCAAACCTATCTAATCCCGAATACACAATCCTGAACCAATCAAATCCCGCATACACAATCCCGAAACAATCTAATCCTGAATACACAATTCCAAACCTTTCTTTCCTGAATACACAATCCTGAATCAATCTACTCCTGAATGCACAAACCTGAACCAATCTAATCCTGAATACACAATTTTGAACCAATATAATCCTGAATACAAAAGCTCAAATCCATTTAAGCCTGAATACATAACCCTGAACCAATCAAATACCAACCACACAATCCTAAATGAAAATACTCATGAAAACTCAATCCCAAATAAATCCCAAATGTGCAATCCCAAACCAATCTAATCCTGAATACACAAACCCGAACCGATCAAATCCTGAATTTTTAAAACCAAACCAATCTAATCCCGAATATACAACCCTGAACCAATCTAATCCCAAATGCACAATCCCAAACCAATCAACTCCTGAATACACAATCCTGAACCAATCTATTCCTGAATACACAATTCTGAACTAATCTAATCCTGAATACACAATTCCAAACTTATCCAATCCCGAATACACAATCATGAACCAATCTAATCCTGAATACAAAACCTCAAATTCATCTAATCCTGAATACATAATCATGAACGCATCAAATCCCAACCACACAATCCTAAATGAATATACTCTCGAATACACAATTCCAAACAAATTACAAATGCACAATCACAAACAAATCTAATCCTGAATACACAAGTTCCAAATAATCAAATCCTGAATACACAATCCCGAACCAAACAAATCCTGAATTCACAATCCCAAACAAATCTAATCCCAAATGTACAAATCTGAACCAATCTAATCCTGAATACACAATCCCATTCCAATCACATCCTGAAAACACAATCCTGAACCATTCAAATCCTGAGTACACAATCCTGAAACATTCTAATCCTGAATACACAATCCTGAACCAATCTAATCCCGAATACAAAATCATGAACCAATCTAATCCTGAATACACAATTACGAACCAATCTAATCCTGAATACACAATTCCGAGCCAATTTAATACTGAATACAGAATTCCAAACCTATCTAATCCTGAATGCACAATCTTGAACCAATCTAATCCCGAATACTCAATCCCGAAACAATCTAATCCTGAATACACAATTCCAAACTTATCCAATCCCGAATACACAATCCCTAATACATAATCCTGAACCAATCAAATCCCAGCCACACAATCCTAAATGAATACACTCGCCAATACACAAATGCAAACAAATCCAAAATGCACAATCCCAAACATATTTAATCCTGAATACACAATCCCGAACAAATCTAATCCTGAATACACAAGCTCAAACCAATCAAATCCTGAATACACAATCCCGAACCAATCAAATCCTGAATTCACAATCCCAAACAAATCTAATCCCAAATGTACAAATCTGAAGCAATCTAATCCTGAATACACAATCCCAATCCAATCAAATCCTGAATACACAATCCCGAAACAATCTATTCCTGAATACACAATTCCGAACAAATCGAATCCTGAATACACAATTCCAAACCTATCTAATGCCTAATGCACATTGACCCTCCTTCCTGTGTTCTCTCCAACCCCCATCCCTTCCCTGTCAACAGACAATCCTTCCTGTGTTCTCTTCACACCCATCCCTTCCCTATCGACAGACCCTCCTTCCTGTGTTCTCTTTCACTCTCCGTCCTTTGTTCTCTCACACCCCCAAATAAATCCCAAATGTGCAATCCCAAACCAATCTAATCCTGAATACACAAACCCGAACCTATCAAATCCTGAATTCATAAAACCAAACCAATCTAATCCCGAATATACAGCCCTGAACCAATCTAATCCCAAATACACAATCCCAAACCAATCAACTCCTGAATACACAATCCTGAACCAATCTATTCCTGAATACACAATCCTTAACCAATCTAATCCCGAATACAAAATCCCAAACCAATCTAATCCTGATCCCACAATCCCGAACCAATCAAATCCTGAATGCATAAAACCAAACCAATCTAATCCCGAATATACAACCCTGAATCAATCTAATCCCGAATACGCAATACCAAACCAATCTAATACTGAACACACAATCCCAAACCAATCGAAACCCGAAAATACAATTCCAAACCAATCTAATCCTGAATACACAATCCTGAACCAATCAAATCCTGAATAAACAATCCTGAACCAATAAAATCCTGAGTACACAATGCCGAACCAATCGAATACCCAATTCACAATTCCAAACCTTTCTAATCCTGAATACACAATCCTGAACCAATCTATTCCTGAATACACAAACCTGAAGCAATCTATTCCTGAATACACAATTCAGAACTAATCAATTCCTGAATACACAATTCCAAACTTATCCAATACCGAATACACAATCATGAACCAATCTAATCCTGAATACAAAACCTCAAAGCCATGTAATCCTGAATACATAATCCTGAACCCATCAAATCCAAACCACACAATCCTAAATGAATATACACACGAATACACAATTCCAAACAAATCCCAAATGCTCAATCCCAAACAAATCTAATCCTGAATACACAAGCTCAAACCAATCAAATCCTGAATACACAATCCCGAACCAATCAAATCCTGAATTCACAATCCCAAACAAATCTAATCCCAAATGTACAAATCTGAACCAATCTCATCCTGAATACACAATCCCAATCCAATCACATCCTGAAAACACAATCCTGAACCAATGTAATCCCAAATACACAATCCTGAATCAATCTAATCCTCAATACACAATCCTGAACCAATCTAATCCTGAATACACAATTCCGAACCAATTTAATCCTGAATACAGTATTCCAAACCAATCTAATCCCGAATACACAATCCTGAACCAATCAAATCCTGCATACACAATCCCGAAACAATCTAATCCTGAATACACAATTCCAAACCTTTCTATTCCTGAATACACAATCCTGAATCAATCTACTCCTGAATACACAAACCTGAACCAATCTAATCCTGAATACACAATTGTGAACCAATATAATCCTGAATACAAAAGCTCAAATCCATTTAAGCCTGAATACATAACCCTGAACCAATCAAATACCAACCACACAATCCTAAATGAAAATACTCATGAAAACTCAATCCCAAATAAATCCCAAATATGCAATCGCAAACCAATCTAATCCTGAATACACAAACCCGAACCGATCAAATCCTGAATTTTTAAAACCAAACCAATCTAATCCCGAATATACAACCCTGAACCAATCTAATCCCAAATGCACAATCCCAAACCAATCAACTCCTGAATACACAATCCTGAACCAATCTATTCCTGAATACACAATTCTGAACTAATCTAATCCTGAATACACAATTCCAAACTTATCCAATCCCGAATACACAATCATGAACCAATCTAATCCTGAATACAAAACCTCAAATTCATCTAATCCTGAATACATAATCATGAACGCATCAAATCCCAACCACACAATCCTAAATGAATATACTCTCGAATACACAATTCCAAACAAATTACAAATGCACAATCACAAACAAATCTAATCCTGAATACACAAGTTCCAAATAATCAAATCCTGAATACACAATCCCGAACCAAACAAATCCTGAAATCACAATCCCAAACAAATCTAATCCCAAATGTACAAATCTGAACCAATCTAATCCTGAATACACAATCCCATTCCAATCACATCCTGAAAACACAATCCTGAACCATTCAAATCCTGAGTACACAATCCTGAAACATTCTAATCCTGAATACACAATCCTGAACCAATCTAATCCCGAATACAAAATCATGAACCAATCTAATCCTGAATACACAATTACGAACCAATCTAATCCTGAATACACAATTCCGAGCCAATTTAATACTGAATACAGAATTCCAAACCTATCTAATCCTGAATGCACAATCTTGAACCAATCTAATCCCGAATACTCAATCCCGAAACAATCTAATCCTGAATACACAATTCCAAACTTATCCAATCCCGAATACACAATCCCTAATACATAATCCTGAACCAATCAAATCCCAGCCACACAATCCTAAATGAATACACTCGCCAATACACAAATGCAAACAAATCCAAAATGCACAATCCCAAACATATTTAATCCTGAATACACAATCCCGAACAAATCTAATCCTGAATACACAAGCTCAAACCAATCAAATCCTGAATACACAATCCCGAACCAATCAAATCCTGAATTCACAATCCCAAACAAATCTAATCCCAAATGTACAAATCTGAAGCAATCTAATCCTGAATACACAATCCCAATCCAATCAAATCCTGAATACACAATCCCGAAACAATCTATTCCTGAATACACAATTCCGAACAAATCTAATCCTGAATACACAATTCCAAACCTATCTAATGCCGAATGCACATTGACCCTCCTTCCTGTGTTCTCTCCAACCCCCATCCCTTCCCTGTCAACAGACAATCCTTCCTGTGTTCTCTTCACACCCATCCCTTCCCTATCGACAGACCCTCCTTCCTGTGTTCTCTTTCACTCTCCGTCCTTTGTTCTCTCACACCCCCAAATAAATCCCAAATGTGCAATCCCAAACCAATCTAATCCTGAATACACAAACCCGAACCTATCAAATCCTGAATTCATAAAACCAAACCAATCTAATCCCGAATATACAGCCCTGAACCAATCTAATCCCAAATACACAATCCCAAACCAATCAACTCCTGAATACACAATCCTGAACCAATCTATTCCTGAATACACAATCCTTAACCAATCTAATCCCGAATACAAAATCCCAAACCAATCTAATCCTGATCCCACAATCCCGAACCAATCAAATCCTGAATGCATAAAACCAAACCAATCTAATCCCGAATATACAACCCTGAGTCAATCTAATCCAGAATACGCAATACCAAACCAATCTAATACTGAACACACAATCCCAAACCAATCGAAACCCGAAAATACAATTCCAAACCAATCTAATCCTGAATACACAATCCTGAACCAATCAAATCCTGAATAAACAATCCTGAACCAATAAAATCCTGAGTACACAATGCCGAACCAATTGAATCCCCAATTCACAATTCCAAACCTTTCTAATCCTGAATACACAATCCTGAACCAATCTATTCCTGAATACACAAACCTGAAGCAATCTATTCCTGAATACACAATTCAGAACTAATCAATTCCTGAATACACAATTCCAAACTTATCCAATACCGAATACACAATCATGAACCAATCTAATCCTGAATACAAAACCTCAAAGCCATGTAATCCTGAATACATAATCCTGAACCCATCAAATCCAAACCACACAATCCTAAATGAATATACACACGAATACACAATTCCAAACAAATCCCAAATGCTCAATCCCAAACAAATCTAATCCTGAATACACAAGCTCAAACCAATCAAATCCTGAATACACAATCCCGAACCAATCAAATCCTGAATTCACAATCCCAAACAAATCTAATCCCAAATGTACAAATCTGAACCAATCTCATCCTGAATACACAATCCCAATCCAATCACATCCTGAAAACACAATCCTGAACCAATGTAATCCCAAATACACAATCCTGAATCAATCTAATCCTCAATACACAATCCTGAACCAATCTAATCCTGAATACACAATTCCGAACCAATTTAATCCTGAATACAGTATTCCAAACCAATCTAATCCCGAATACACAATCCTGAACCAATCAAATCCTGCATACACAATCCCGAAACAATCTAATCCTGAATACACAATTCCAAACCTTTCTATTCCTGAATACACAATCCTGAATCAATCTACTCCTGAATACACAAACCTGAACCAATCTAATCCTGAATACACAATTGTGAACCAATATAATCCTGAATACAAAAGCTCAAATCCATTTAAGCCTGAATACATAACCCTGAACCAATCAAATACCAACCACACAATCCTAAATGAAAATACTCATGAAAACTCAATCCCAAATAAATCCCAAATATGCAATCGCAAACCAATCTAATCCTGAATACACAAACCCGAACCGATCAAATCCTGAATTTTTAAAACCAAACCAATCTAATCCCGAATATACAACCCTGAACCAATCTAATCCCAAATGCACAATCCCAAACCAATCAACTCCTGAATACACAATCCTGAACCAATCTATTCCTGAATACACAATTCTGAACTAATCTAATCCTGAATACACAATTCCAAACTTATCCAATCCCGAATACACAATCATGAACCAATCTAATCCTGAATACAAAACCTCAAATTCATCTAATCCTGAATACATAATCATGAACGCATCAAATCCCAACCACACAATCCTAAATGAATATACTCTTGAATACACAATTCCAAACAAATTACAAATGCACAATCACAAACAAATCTAATCCTGAATACACAAGTTCCAAATAATCAAATCCTGAATACACAATCCCGAACCAAACAAATCCTGAATTCACAATCCCAAACAAATCTAATCCCAAATGTACAAATCTGAACCAATCTAATCCTGAATACACAATCCCATTCCAATCACGTCCTGAAAACACAATCCTGAACCATTCAAATCCTGAGTACACAATCCTGAAACATTCTAATCCTGAATACACAATCCTGAACCAATCTAATCCCGAATACAAAATCATGAACCAATCTAATCCTGAATACACAATTACGAACCAATCTAATCCTGAATACACAATTCCGAGCCAATTTAATACTGAATACAGAATTCCAAACCTATCTAATCCTGAATGCACAATCTTGAACCAATCTAATCCAAAATACTCAATCCCGAAACAATCTAAACCTGAATACACAATTCCAAACTTATCCAATCCCGAATACACAATCCCTAATACATAATCCTGAACCAATCAAATCCCAGCCACACAATCCTAAATGAATACACTCGCCAATACACAAATGCAAACAAATCCAAAATGCACAATCCCAAACATATTTAATCCTGAATACACAATCCCGAACAAATCTAATCCTGAATACACAAGCTCAAACCAATCAAATCCTGAATACACAATCCCGAACCAATCAAATCCTGAATTCACAATCCCAAACAAATCTAATCCCAAATGTACAAATCTGAAGCAATCTAATCCTGAATACACAATCCCAATCCAATCAAATCCTGAATACACAATCCCGAAACAATCTATTCCTGAATACACAATTCCGAACAAATCTAATCCTGAATACACAATTCCAAACCTATCTAATGCCGAATGCACATTGACCCTCCTTCCTGTGTTCTCTCCAACCCCCATCCCTTCCCTGTCAACAGACAATCCTTCCTGTGTTCTCTTCACACCCATCCCTTCCCTATCGACAGACCCTCCTTCCTGTGTTCTCTTTCACTCTCCGTCCTTTGTTCTCTCAGACCCCCAAATAAATCCCAAATGTGCAATCCCAAACCAATCTAATCCTGAATACACAAACCCGAACCTATCAAATCCTGAATTCATAAAACCAAACCAATCTAATCCCGAATATACAGCCCTGAACCAATCTAATCCCAAATACACAATCCCAAACCAATCAACTCCTGAATACACAATCCTGAACCAATCTATTCCTGAATACACAATCCTTAACCAATCTAATCCCGAATACAAAATCCCAAACCAATCTAATCCTGATCCCACAATCCCGAACCAATCAAATCCTGAATGCATAAAACCAAACCAATCTAATCCCGAATATACAACCCTGAATCAATCTAATCCCGAATACGCAATACCAAACCAATCTAATACTGAACACACAATCCCAAACCAATCGAAACCCGAAAATACAATTCCAAACCAATCTAATCCTGAATACACAATCCTGAACCAATCAAATCCTGAATAAACAATCCTGAACCAATAAAATCCTGAGTACACAATGCCGAACCAATCGAATCCCCAATTCACAATTCCAAACCTTTCTAATCCTGAATACACAATCCTGAACCAATCTATTCCTGAATACACAAACCTGAAGCAATCTATTCCTGAATACACAATTCAGAACTAATCAATTCCTGAATACACAATTCCAAACTTATCCAATACCGAATACACAATCATGAACCAATCTAATCCTGAATACAAAACCTCAAAGCCATGTAATCCTGAATACATAATCCTGAACCCATCAAATCCAAACCACACAATCCTAAATGAATATACACACGAATACACAATTCCAAACAAATCCCAAATGCTCAATCCCAAACAAATCTAATCCTGAATACACAAGCTCAAACCAATCAAATCCTGAATACACAATCCCGAACCAATCAAATCCTGAATTCACAATCCCAAACAAATCTAATCCCAAATGTACAAATCTGAACCAATCTCATCCTGAATACACAATCCCAATCCAATCACATCCTGAAAACACAATCCTGAACCAATGTAATCCCAAATACACAATCCTGAATCAATCTAATCCTCAATACACAATCCTGAACCAATCTAATCCTGAATACACAATTCCGAACCAATTTAATCCTGAATACAGTATTCCAAACCAATCTAATCCCGAATACACAATCCTGAACCAATCAAATCCTGCATACACAATCCCGAAACAATCTAATCCTGAATACACAATTCCAAACCTTTCTATTCCTGAATACACAATCCTGAATCAATCTACTCCTGAATACACAAACCTGAACCAATCTAATCCTGAATACACAATTGTGAACCAATATAATCCTGAATACAAAAGCTCAAATCCATTTAAGCCTGAATACATAACCCTGAACCAATCAAATACCAACCACACAATCCTAAATGAAAATACTCATGTAAACTCAATCCCAAATAAATCCCAAATATGCAATCGCAAACCAATCTAATCCTGAATACACAAACCCGAACCGATCAAATCCTGAATTTTTAAAACCAAACCAATCTAATCCCGAATATACAACCCTGAACCAATCTAATCCCAAATGCACAATCCCAAACCAATCAACTCCTGAATACACAATCCTGAACCAATCTATTCCTGAATACACAATTCTGAACTAATCTAATCCTGAATACACAATTCCAAACTTATCCAATCCCGAATACACAATCATGAACCAATCTAATCCTGAATAAAAAACCTAAACTTCATCTAATCCTGAATACATAATCATGAACGTATCAAATCCCAACCACACAATCCTAAATGAATATACTCTCGAATACACAATTCCAAACAAATTACAAATGCACAATCACAAACAAATCTAATCCTGAATACACAAGTTCCAAACAATCAAATCCTGAATACACAATCCCGAACCAAACAAATCCTGAATTCACAATCCCAAACAAATCTAATCCCAAATGTACAAATCTGAACCAATCTAATCCTGAATACACAATCCCATTCCAATCACATCCTGAAAACACAATCCTGAACCATTCAAATCCTGAGTACACAATCCTGAAACATTCTAATCCTGAATACACAATCCTGAACCAATCTAATCCCGAATACAAAATCATGAACCAATCTAATCCTGAATACACAATTACGAACCAATCTAATCCTGAATACACAATTCCGAGCCAATTTAATACTGAATACAGAATTCCAAACCTATCTAATCCTGAATGCACAATCTTGAACCAATCTAATCCCGAATACTCAATCCCGAAACAATCTAATCCTGAATACACAATTCCAAACTTATCCAATCCCGAATACACAATCCCTAATACATAATCCTGAACCAATCAAATCCCAGCCACACAATCCTAAATGAATACACTCGCCAATACACAAATGCAAACAAATCCCAAATGCACAATCCCAAACAAATTTAATCCTGAATACACAATCCCGAACAAATCTAATCCTGAATACACAAGCTCAAACCAATCAAATCCTGAATACACAATCCCGAACCAATCAAATCCTGAATTCACAATCCCAAACAAATCTAATCCCAAATGTACAAATCTGAAGCAATCTAATCCTGAATACACAATCCCAATCCAATCAAATCCTGAATACACAATCCCAAAACAATCTATTCCTGAATACACAATTCCGAACAAATCTAATCCTGAATACACAATTCCAAACCTACGTAATGCCGAATGCACATTGACCCTCCTTCCTGTCTTCTCTCCAACCCCCATCCCTTCCCTGTCAACAGACAATCCTTCCTGTGTTCTCTTCACACCCATCCCTTCCCTATCGACAGACCCTCCTTCCTGTGTTCTCTTTCACTCTCCGTCCTTTGTTCTCTCACACCCCCAAATAAATCCCAAATGTGCAATCCCAAACCAATCTAATCCTGAATACACAAACCCGAACATTTCAAATCCTGAATTCATAAAACCAAACCAATCTAATCCCGAATATACAGCCCTGAACCAATCTAATCCCAAATACACAATCCCAAACCAATCAACTCCTGAATACACAATCCTGAACCAATCTATTCCTGAATACACAATCCTTAACCAATCTAATCCTGAATACACAATCCTGAACCAATCAAATCCTGAATAAACAATCCTGAAACAATAAAATCCTGAGTACACAATGCCGAACCAATCGAATCCCCAATTCACAATTCCAAACCTTTCTAATCCTGAATACACAATCCTGAACCAATCTATTCCTGAATACACAAACCTGAAGCAATCTATTCCTGAATACACAATTCAGAACTAATCTAATCCTGAATACACAATTCCAAACTTTTCCAATACCGAATACACAATGATGAACCAATCTAATCCTGAATACAAAACCTCAAAGCCATGTAATCCTGAATACATAATCCTGAACCCATCAAATCCAAACCACACAATCCTAAATGAATATACACACGAATACACAATTCCAAACAAATCCCAAATGCACAATCCCGAACAAATCTAATCCTGAATACACAAGCTCAAACCAATCAAATCCTGAATACACAATCCCGAACCAATCAAATCCTGAATTCACAATCCCAAACAAATCTAATCCCAAATGTACAAATCTGAACCAATCTCATCCTGAATACACAATCCCAATCCAATCACATCCTGAAAACACAATCCTGAACCAATGTAATCCCGAATACACAATCCTGAATCAATCTAATCCTCAATACACAATTCCGAACCAATTTAAACCTGAATACAGAATTCCAAACCTATCTAATCCCGAATACACAATCCTGAACCAATCAAATCGCGAATACACAATCCCGAAACAATCTAATCCTGAATACACAATTCCAAACCTTTCTATTCACGAATACACAATCCTGAATCAATCTACTCCCGAATACACAACCCTGAACCAATCTAATCCTGAATACACAATTTTGAACCAATATAATCCTGAATACAAAAGCTCAAATCCATTTAAGCCTGAATACATAACCCTGAACCAATCAAATACCAACCACACAATCCTAAGTGAAAATAATCATGAATACTCAATCCCAAATAAATCCCAAATGTGCAATCCCAAACCAATCTAATCCTGAATACACAAACCCGAACCTATCAAATCCTGAATTTTTAAAACCAAACCAATCTAATCCGGAATATACAACCCTGAGCCAATCTAATCCCAAATACACAATCCCAAACCAATCAACTCCTGAATACACAATCCTGAACCAATCTATTCCTGAATACACAATTCTGATCGAATCTAATCCTGAATACACAATTCCAAACTTATCCAATCCCGAATACACAATCATGAACTAATCTAATCCTGAATACAAAACCTCAAAGTCATCTAATCCTGAATACATAATCCTGAACCCATCAAATCCCAACCACACAATCCTTAATGAATATACTCACGAATACACAATTCCAAACAAATCCCAAATGCACAATCCCAAACAAATCTAATCCTGAATACACAAGCTCAAACCAATCAAATCCTGAATACACAATCCCGAACCAAACAAATCCTGAATTCACAATCCCAAACAAATCTAATCCCAAATGTACAAATCTGAACCAATCTAATCCTGAATACACAATCCCAATCCAATCACATCCTGAAAACACAATCCTAAAACATTCTAATCCTGAATACACAATCCTGAACCAATCTAATCCCGAATACAAAATCATGAACCAATCTAATCCTGAATACACAATTACGAACCAATCTTATCCTGAATACACAATTCCGAGCCAATTTAATACTGATTTTAGAATTCCAAACCTATCTAATCCTGAATGCACAATCTTGAACCAATCTAATCCCGAATACTCAATCCCGAAACAATCTAATCCTGAATACACAATTCCTAACTTATCCAATCCCGAATACACAATCCCTAATACATAATCCTGAACCAATCAAATCCCAGCCACACAATCCTAAATGAATGCACTCGCCAATACACAAATGCAAACAAATCCCAAATGCACAATCCCAAACAAATTTAATCCTGAATACACAATCCCGAACAAATCTAATCCTGAATACTCAAGCTCAAACCAATCAAATCCTGAATACACAATCCCGAACCAATCAAATCCTGAATTCACAATCCCAAACCTTTCTAATCCTGAATACACAATCCTGAACCAATCTATTCCTGAATACACAAACCTGAAGCAATCTATTACTGAATACACAATTCAGAACTAATCTAATCCTGAATACACAATTCCAAACTTATCCAATACCGAATACACAATCATGAACCAATCTAATCCTGAATACAAAACCTCAAAGCCATTTAATCCTGAATACATAATCCTGAACCCATCAAATCCAAACCACACAATCCTAAATGAATATACAAACGAATACACAATTCCAAACAAATCCCAAATGCACAATCCCAAACAAATCTAATCCTGAATACACAAGCTCAAACCAATCAAATCCTGAATACACAATCCCGAACCAATCAAATCCTGAATTCACAATCCCAAACAAATCTAATCCCAAATGTACAAATCTGAACCAATCTCATCCTGAATACACAATCCCAATCCAATCACATCCTGAAAACACAATCCTGAACCAATGTAATCCCGAATACACAATCCTGAATCAATCTAATCCTCAATACACAATTCCGAACCAATTTAAACCTGAATACAGAATTCCAAACCTATCTAATCCCGAATACACAATCCTGAACCAATCAAATCGCGAATACACAATCCCGAAACAATCTAATCCTGAATACACAATTCCAAACCTTTCTCTTCACGAATACACAATCCTGAATCAATCTACTCCCGAATACACAACCCTGAACCAATCTAATCCTGAATACACAATTTTGAACCAATATAATCCTGAATACAAAAGCTCAAATCCATTTAAGCCTGAATACATAACCCTGAACCAATCAAATACCAACCACACAATCCTCAATGAAAATACTCATGAATACTCAATCCCAAATAAATCCCAAATGTGCAATCCCAAACCAATCTAATCCTGAATACACAAACCCGAACCTATCAAATCCTGAATTTTTAAAACCAAACCAATCTAATCCGGAATATACAACCCTGAGCCAATCTAATCCCAAATACACAATCCCAAACCAATCAACTCCTGAATACACAATCCTAAACCAATCTATTCCTGAATACACAATTCTGATCTAATCTAATCCTGAATAAACAATTCCAAACTTATCCAATCCCGAATACACAATCATGAACCAATCTAATCCTGAATACAAAACCTCAAAGTCATCTAATCCTGAATACATAATCCTGAACCCATCAAATCCCAAAAAAAAATCCTTAATGAATATACTCACGAATACACAATTCCAAACAAATCCCAAATGCACAATCCCAAACAAATCTAATCCTGAATACACAAGCTCAAACCAATCAAATCCTGAATACACAATCCCGAACCAAACAAATCCTGAATTCACAATCCCAAACAAATCTAATCCCAAATGTACAAATCTGAACCAATCTAATCCTGAATACACAATCCCAATCCAATCACATCCTGAAAACACAATCCTGAAACATTCTAATCCTGAATACACAATCCTGAACCAATCTAATCCCGAATACAAAATCATGAACCAATCTAATCCTGATTACACAATTACGAACCAATCTAATCCTGAATACACAATTCCGAGCCAATTTAATACTGAATACAGAATTCCAAACCTATCTAATCCTGAATGCACAATCTTGAACCAATCTAATCCCGAATACTCAATCCCGAAACAATCTAATCCTGAATACACAATTCCAAACTTATCCAATCCCGAATACACAATCCCTAATACATAATCCTGAACCAATCAAATCCCAGCCACACAATCCTAAATGAATACACTCGCCAATACACAAATGCAAACAAATCCCAAATGCACAATCCCAAACAAATTTAATCCTGAATAAACAATCCCGAACAAATCAAATCCTGAATACACAAGCTCAAACCAATCAAATCCTGAATACACAATCCCGAACCAATCAAATCCTGAATAAACAATCCTGAACCAATAAAATCCTGAGTACACAATGCCGAACCAATCGAATCCCCAATTCACAATTCCAAACCTTTCTAATCCTGAATACACAATCCTGAACCAATCTATTCCTGAATACACAAACCTGAAGCAATCTATTCCTGAATACACAATTCAGAACTAATCTAATCCTGAATACACAATTCCAAACTTATCCAATCCCGAATACACAATCATGAACCAATCTAATCCTGAATACAGAACCTCAAAGTCATCTAATCCTGACTACATAATCATGAACCCATCAAATCCCAACCTCACAAAACTAAATGAATATACTCTCGAATACACAATTCCAAACAAATTACAAATGCACAATCACAAACAAATCTAATCCTGAATACACAAGTTCCAAACAATCAAATCCTGAATACACAATCCCGAACCAAACAAATCCTGAATTCACAATCCCAAACAAATCTAATCCCAAATGTACAAATCTGAACCAATCTAATCCTGAATACACAATCCCATTCCAATCACATCCTGAAAACACAATCCTGAACCATTCAAATCCTGAGTACACAATCCTGAAACATTCTAATCCTGAATACACAATCCTGAACCAATCTAATCCCGAATACAAAATCATGAACCAATCTAATCCTGAATACACAATTACGAACCAATCTAATCCTGAATACACAATTCCGAGCCAATTTAATACTGAATACAGAATTCCAAACCTATCTAATCCTGAATGCACAATCTTGAACCAATCTAATCCCGAATACTCAATCCCGAAACAATCTAATCCTGAATACACAATTCCAAACTTATCCAATCCCGAATACACAATCCCTAATACATAATCCTGAACCAATCAAATCCCAGCCACACAATCCTAAATGAATACACTCGCCAATACACAAATGCAAACAAATCCCAAATGCACAATCCCAAACAAATTTAATCCTGAATACACAATCCCGAACAAATCTAATCCTGAATACACAAGCTCAAACCAATCAAATCCTGAATACACAATCCCGAACCAATCAAATCCTGAATTCACAATCCCAAACAAATCTAATCCCAAATGTACAAATCTGAAGCAATCTAATCCTGAATACACAATCCCAATCCAATAAATCCTGAATACACAATCCCGGAACAATCTATTCCTGAATACACAATTCCGAACAAATCTAATCCTGAATACACAATTCCAAACCTATCTAATGCCGAATGCACATTGACCCTCCTTCCTGTGTTCTCTCCAACCCCCATCCCTTCCCTGTCAACAGACAATCCTTCCTGTGTTCTCTTCACACCCATCCATTCCCTATCGACAGACCCTCCTTCCTGTGTTCTCTTTCACTCTCCGTCCTTTGTTCTCTCACACCCCCAAATAAATCCCAAATGTGCAATCCCAAACCAATCTAATCCTGAATACACAAACCCGAACCTATCAAATCCTGATTTCATAAAACCAAACCAATCTAATCCCGAATATACAGCCCTGAACCAATCTAATCCCAAATACACAATCCCAAACCAATCAACTCCTGAATACACAATCCTGAACCAATTTATTCCTGAATACACAATCCTTAACCAATCTAATCCCGAATACAAAATCCCAAAACAATCTAATCCTGATCCCACAATCCCGAACCAATCAAATCCTGAATGCATAAAACCAAACCAATCTAATCCCGAATATACAACCCTGAATCAATCTAATCCCGAATACGCAATACCAAACCTATCTAATACAGAACACACAATCCCGAACCAATCGAAACCCGAAAATACAATTCCAAACCAATCTAATCCTGAATACACAATCCTGAACCAATCAAATCCTGAATAAACAATCCTGAACCAATAAAATCCTGAGTACACAATGCCGAACCAATCGAATCCCCAATTCACAATTCCAAACCTTTCTAATCCCGAATACACAATCCTGAACCAATCTATTCCTGAATACACAAACCTGAACCAATCTATTCCTGAATACACAATTCAGAACTAATCTAATCCTGAATACACAATTCCAAACTTATCCAATACCGAATACACAATCATGAACCAATCTAATCCTGAATACAAAACCTCAAAGCCATGTAATCCTGAATACATAATCCTGAACCCATCAAATCCAAACCACACAATCCTAAATGAATATACACACGAATACACAATTCCAAACAAATCCCAAATGCACAATCCCAAACAAATCTAATCCTGAATACACAAGCTCAAACCAATCAAATCCTGAATACACAATCCCGAACCAATCAAATCCTGAATTCACAATCCCAAACAAATCTAATCCCAAATGTACAAATCTGAACCAATCTCATCCTGAATACACAATCCCAATCCAATCACATCCTGAAAACACAATCCTGAACCAATGCAATCCCGAATACACAATCCTGAATCAATCTAAGCCTCAATACACAATTCCGAACCAATTTAATCCTGAATACAGAATTCCAAACCTATCTAATCCCGAATACACAATCCTGAACCAATCAAATCGCGAATACACAATCCCGAAACAATCTAATCCTGAATACACAATTCCAAACCTTTCTATTCATGAATACACAATCCTGAATCAATCTACTCCCGAATACACAACCCTGAACCAATCTAATCATGAATACACAATTTTGAACCAATATAATCCTGAATACAAAAGCTCAAATCCATTTAATCCTGAATACATAACCCTGAACCAATCAAATACCAACCACACAATCCTCAATGAAAATACTCACGAATACTCAATCCCAAATAAATCCCAAATGTGCAATCCCAAACCAATCTAATCCTGAATACACAAACCCGAAACTATCAAATCCTGAATTTTTAAAACCAAACCAATCTAATCCGGAATATATAACCCTGAGCCAATCTAATCCCAAATACACAATCCCAAACCAATCAACTCCTGAATACACAATCCTGAACCAATCTATTCCTGAATACACAATTCTGATCTAATCTAATCCTGAATACACAATTCCAAACTTATCCAATCCCGAATACACAATCATGAACCAATCTAATCCTGAATACAAAACCTCAAAGTCATCTAATCCTGAATACATAATCCTGAACCCATCAAATCCCAACCACACAATCCTTAATGAATATACTCACGAATACACAATTCCAAACAAATCCCAAATGCACAATCCCAAACAAATCTAATCCTGAATACACAAGCTCAAACCAATCAAATCCTGAATACACAATCCCGAACCAAACAAATCCTGAATTCACAATCCCAAACAAATCTAATCCCAAATGTACAAATCTGAACCAATCTAATCCTGAATACACAATCCCAATCCAATCACATCCTGAAAACACAATCCTGAAACATTCTAATCCTGAATACACAATCCTGAACCAATCTAATCCCGAATACAAAATCATGAACCAATCTAATCCTGAATACACAATTACGAACCAATCTAATCCTGAATACACAATTCCGAGCCAATTTAATACTGAATACAGAATTCCAAACCTATCTAATCCTGAATGCACAATCTTGAACCAATCTAATCCCGAATACTCAATCCCGAAACAATCTAATCCTGAATACACAATTCCAAACTTATCCAATCCCGAATACACAATCCCTAATACATAATCCTGAACCAATCAAATCCCAGCCACACAATCCTAAATGAATACACTCGCCAATACACAAATGCAAACAAATCCCAAATGCACAATCCCAAACAAATTTAATCCTGAATACACAATCCCGAACAAATCTAATCCTGAATACACAAGCTCAAACCAATCAAATCCTGAATACACAATCCCGAACCAATCAAATCCTGAATAAACAATCCTGAACCAATAAAATCCTGAGTACACAATGCCGAACCAATCGAATCCCCAATTCACAATTCCAAACCTTTCTAATCCCGAATACACAATCCTGAACCAATCTATTCCTGAATACACAAACCTGAAGCAATCTATTCCTGAATACACAATTCAGAACTAATCTAATCCTGAATACACAATTCCAAACTTATCCAATACCGAATACACAATCATGAACCAATCTAATCCTGAATACAAAACCTCAAAGCCATGTAATCCTGAATACATAATCCTGAACCCATCAAATCCAAACCACACAATCCTAAATGAATATACACACGAATACACAATTCCAAACAAATCCCAAATGCACAATCCCAAACAAATCTAATCCTGAATACACAAGCTCAAACCAATCAAATCCTGAATACACAATCCCGAACCAATCAAATCCTGAATTCACAATCCCAAACAAATCTAATCCCAAATGTACAAATCTGAACCAATCTCATCCTGAATACACAATCCCAATCCAATCACATCCTGAAAACACAATCCTGAACCAATGCAATCCCGAATACACAATCCTGAATCAATCTAATCCTCAATACACATTTCCGAACCAATTTAATCCTGAATACAGAATTCCAAACCTATCTAATCCCGAATACACAATCCTGAACCAATCAAATCGCGAATACACAATCCCGAAACAATCTAATCCTGAATACACAATTCCAAACCTTTCTATTCACGAATACACAATCCTGAATCAATCTACTCCCGAATACACAACCCTGAACCAATCTAATCATGAATACACAATTTTGAACCAATATAATCCTGAATACAAAAGCTCAAATCCATTTAATCCTGAATACATAACCCTGAACCAATCAAATACCAACCAAACAATCCTCAATGAAAATACTCACGAATACTCAATCCCAAATAAATCCCAAATGTGCAATCCCAAACCAATCTAATCCTGAATACACAAACCCGAACCTATCAAATCCTGAATTTTTAAAACCAAACCAATCTAATCCGGAATATACAACCCTGAGCCAATCTAATCCCAAATACACAATCCCAAACCAATCAACTCCTGAATACACAATCCTGAACCAATCTATTCCTGAATACACAATTCTGATCGAATCTAATCCTGAATACACAATTCCAAACTTATCCAATCCAGAATACACAATCATGAACCAATCTAATCCTGAATACAAAACCTCAAAGTCATCTAATCCTGAATACATAATCCTGAACCCATCAAATCCCAACCACACAATCCTTAATGAATATACTCACGAATACACAATTCCAAACAAATCCCAAATGCACAATCCCAAACAAATCTAATCCTGAATACACAAGCTCAAACCAATCAAATCCTGAATACACAATCCCGAACCAAACAAATCCTGAATTCACAATCCCAAACAAATCTAATCCCAAATGTACAAATCTGAACCAATCTAATCCTGAATACACAATCCCAATCCAATCACATCCTGAAAACACAATCCTGAAACATTCTAATCCTGAATACACAATCCTGAACCAATCTAATCCCGAATACAAAATCATGAACCAATCTAATCCTGAATACACAATTACGAACCAATCTAATCCTGAATACACAATTCCGAGCCAATTTAATACTGAATACAGAATTCCAAACCTATCTACTCCTGAATGCATAATCTTGAACCAATCTAATCCCGAATACTCAATCCCGAAACAATCTAATCCTGAATACACAATTCCAAACTTATCCAAACCCGAATACACAATCCCTAATACATAATCCTGATCCAATCAAATCCCAGCCACACAATCCTAAATGAATACACTCGCCAATACACAAATGCAAACAAATCCCAAATGCACAATCCCAAACAAATTTAATCCTGAATACACAATCCCGAACAAATCTAATCCTGAATACACAAGCTCAAACCAATCAAATCCTGAATACACAATCCCGAACCAATCAAATCCTGAATTCACAATCCCAAACAAATCTAATCCCAAATGTACAAATCTGAAGCAATCTAATCCTGAATACACAATCCCAATCCAATCAAATCCTGAATACACAATCCCGAAACAATCTATTCCTGAATACACAATTCCGAACAAATCTAATCCTGAATACACAATTCCAAACCTATCTAATGCCGAATGCACATTGACCCTCCTTCCTGTGTTCTCTCCAACCCCCATCCCTTCCCTGTCAACGGACAATCCTTCCTGTGTTCTCTTCACACCCATCCCTTCCCTATCGACAGACCCTCCTTCCTGTGTTCTCTTTCACTCTCCGTCCTTTGTTCTCTCACACCCCCAAATATATCCCAAAAGTGCAATCCCAAACCAATCTAATCCTGAATACACAATCCCAAACCTATCAAATCCTGAATTCATAAAACCAAACCAATCTAATCCCGAATATACAGCCCTGAACCAATCTAATCCCAAATACACAATCCCAAACCAATCAACTCCTGAATACACAATCCTGAACCAATCTATTCCTGAATACACAATTCTGAACTAATCTAATCCTGAATACACATTTCCAAACTTATCCAATCCCGAATACACAATCATGAACCAATCTAATCCTGAGTACAAAACTTCAAAGCCATGTAATCCTGAATACATAATCCTGAAACCATCAAATCACAACCACACAATCCTAAATGAATATACTCACGAATACACAATTCCAAACAAATCCCAAATGCACAATCCCAAACAAATCTAATCCTGAATACACAAGCTCAAACCAATCAAATCCTGAATACACAATCCCGAAACAATCTATTCCTGAATACACAATTCCGAACAAATCTAATCCTGAATACACAATTCCAAAACTATCTAATGCCGAATGCACATTGACCCTCCTTCCTGTCTTCTCTCCAACCCCCATCCCTTCCCTGTCAACAGACAATCCTTCCTGTGTTCTCTTCACACCCATCCCTTCCCTATCGACAGACCCTCCTTCCTGTGTTCTCTTTCACTCTCCGTCCTTTGTTCTCTCACACCCCCAAATAAATCCCAAATGTGCAATCCCAAACCAATCTAATCCTGAATACACAAACCCGAACCTATCAAATCCTGAATTCATAAAACCAAACCAATCTAATCTCAAATATACAGCCCTGAACCAATCTAATCCCAAATACACAATCCCAAATCAATCAACTCCTGAATACACAATCCTGAACCAATCTATTCCTGAATACACAATTCTGAACTAATCTAATCCTGAATACACAATTCCAAACTTATCCAATCCCGAATACACAATCATGAACCAATCTAATCCTGAGTACATAATCCTGAACCCATCAATTCCCAAACACACAATCCTAAAGGAATATACTCACGAATACACAATTCCAAACAAATCCCAAATGCACAATCCCAAACAAATCTAATCCTGAATAGACAAGCTCAAACCAATCAAATCCTAAATACACAATCCCGAACCAAACAAATCCTGAATTCACAATCCCAAACAAATCTAATCCCAAATGGACAAATCTGAATCAATCTAATCCTGAATACACAATCCCAATCCAATCACATCCTGAAAACACAATCCTGAACCAATCAAATCCTGAGTACACAATCCTGAAACAATCTAATCCTGAATAGACAATCCTGAACCAATCTAATCCCGAATACAAAATCCTGAACCAATCTAATCCTGAATACACAATTACGAACCAATCTAATCCTGAATACACAATTCCGAGCCAATTTAATACAGAATACAGAATTCCAAATCTATCTAATCCCGAATACACAATCCTGAATAAATCTACACCTGAATACACAAGCCTGAACCAATCTAATCCTGAATACACAATTTTGAACCAATCTAATCCTGAATATAAAAGCTCAAAGCCATTTAATCCTGAATACATAACCCTGAACCAATCAAAACCCAACCACAAAATCCTAAATGAAAATACTCATGAATACTCAATCCCAAATAAATCCCAAATGTGCAATCCCAAACCAATCTAATCCTGAATACACAATCCGGAACCAATCAAATCCTGAATTCATTAAACCAAACCAATCTAATCCCGAATATACATCCCTGAACCAATCTAATCCCAAATACACAATCGCAAACCAATCAACTAGTGAATACACAATCCTTAACCAATCTAATCCCGAATACACAATCCCAAACCAATCTAATCCTGATCCCACAAACCCGAACCAATCAAATCCTGAATTCATAAAACCAAACCAATCTAATCCCGAATATACAACCCTGAATCAATCTAATCCCGAATACACAATACCAAACCAATCTAATACTGAACACACAATCCCGAACAAATCGAAACCCGAAAATACAATTCCAAACCAATCTAATCCTGAATACACAATCCTGAAACAATCTAATCCTGAATAAACAATCCTGAACCAATCAAATCCTGAGTACACAATGCCGAACCAATCGAATCCCCAATTCACAATTCGAAACCTTTCTAATCCCGAATACACAATCCTGAACCAATCTATTCCTGAATACACAAACCTGAACCAATCTATTCCTGAATACACAATTCAGAACTAATCTAATCCTGAATACACAATTCCAAACTTATCCAATACCGAATACACAATCATGAACCAATCTAATCCTGAATACAAAACCTCAAAGCCATGTAATCCTGAATACATAATCCTGAACCCATCAAATCCAAACCACACAGTCCTAAATGAATATACACACGAATACACAATTCCAAACAAATCCCAAATGCACAATCCCAAACAAATCTAATCCTGAATACACAAGCTCAAACCAATCAAATCCTGAATACACAATCCCGAACCAATCAAATCCTGAATTCACAATCCCAAACAAATCTAATCCCAAATGTACAAATCTGAACCAATCTAATCCTGAATACACAATCCCAATTCAATCACATCCTGAAAACACAATCCTGAACCAATATAATCCCGAATACACAATCCTGAACCAATCTAATCCTGAATACACAATTCCGAACCAATTTAATCCTGAATACAGAATTCCAAACCTATCTAATCCCGAATACACAATCCTGAATCAATCTGCTCCCGAATACACAACCCTGAACCAATCTAATCCTGAATACACAATTTTGAACCAATATAATCCTGAATACAAAAGCTCAAATCCATTTAAGCCTGAATACATAACCCTGAACCAATCAAATACCAACCACACAATCCTAAATGAAAATACTCATGAATACTCAATCCCAACTAAATCCCAAATGTGCAATCCCAAACCAATCTGATCCTGAATACAGAAACCCGAACCTATCAAATCCTGAATTTTTAAAACCAAACCAATCTAATCCGGAATATACAACCCTGAGCCAATCTAATCCCAAATACACAATCCCAAACCAATCAACTCCTGAATACACAATCCTGAACCAATCTATTCCTGAATACACAATTCTGATCTAATCCAATCCTGAATACACAATCATGAACCATTCTAATCCTGAATACAAAACCTCAAAGTCATCTAATCCTGAATACATAATCCTGAACCCATGAAATCCCAACCACACAATCCTTAATGAATATACTCACGAATACAAAATTCCAAACAAATCCCAAATGCACAATCCCAAACAAATCTAATCCTGAATACACAAGCTCAAACCAATCAAATCCTGAATGCACAATCCCGAACCAAACAAATCCTGAATTCACAATCCCGAACAAAGCTAATCCCAAATGTACAAATCTGAACCAATCTAATCCTGAATACACAATCCCAATCCAATCACATCCTGAAAACACAATCCTGAACCATTCAAATCCTGAGTACACAATCCTGAAACATTCTAATCCTGAATAGACAATCCTGAACCAATCTAATCCCGAATACAAAATCATGAACCAATCTAATCCTGAATACACAATTACGAACCAATCTAATCCTGAATACACAATTCCGAGCCAATTTAATACTGAATACAGAATTCCAAACCTATCTAATCCTGAATGCACAATCTTGAACCAATCTAATCCCGAATACTCAATCCCGAAACAATCTAATCCTGAATACACAATTCCAAACTTATCCAATCCCGAATACACAATCCCTAATACATAATCCTGAACCAATCAAATCCCAGCCACACAATCCTAAATGAATACACTCGCCAATACACAAATGCAAACAAATCCCAAATGCACAATCCCAAACAAATTTAATCCTGAATACACAATCCCGAACAAATCTAATCCTGAATACACAAGCTCAAACCAATCAAATCCTGAATACACAATCCCGAACCAATCAAATCCTGAATTCACAATCCCAAACAAATCTAATCCCAAATGTACAAATCTGAAGCAATCTAATCCTGAATACACAATCCCAATCCAATCAAATCCTGAATACACAATCCCGAAACAATCTATTCCTGAATACACAATTCCGAACAAATCTAATCCTGAATACACAATTCCAAACCTATCTAATGCCGAATGCACATTGACCCTCCTTCCTGTGTTCTCTCCAACCCCCATCCCTTCCCTGTCAACGGACAATCCTTCCTGTGTTCTCTTCACACCCATCCCTTCCCTATCGACAGACCCTCCTTCCTGTGTTCTCTTTCACTCTCCGTCCTTTGTTCTCTCACACCCCCAAATATATCCCAAAAGTGCAATCCCAAACCAATCTAATCCTGAATACACAATCCCAAACCTATCAAATCCTGAATTCATAAAACCAAACCAATCTAATCCCGAATATACAGCCCTGAACCAATCTAATCCCAAATACACAATCCCAAACCAATCAACTCCTGAATACACAATCCTGAACCAATCTATTCCTGAATACACAATCCTTAACCAATCTAATCCCGAATACAAAATCCCAAACCAATCTAATCCTGATCCCACAATCCCGAACCAATCAAATCCTGAATGTATATAACCAAACCAATCTAATCCCGAATATACAACCCTGAATCAATCTAATCCCGAATACGCAATACCAAACCAATCTAATACTGAACACACAATCCCGAACCAATCGAAACCCGAAAATACAATTCCAAACCAATCTAATCCTGAATACACAATCCTGAACCAATCAAATCCTGAATAAACAATCCTGAACCAATAAAATCCTGAGTACACAATGCCGAACCAATCGAATCCCCAATTCACAATTCCAAACCTTTCTAATCCCGAATACACAATCCTGAACCAATCTATTCCTGAATACACAAACCTGAACCAATCTATTCCTGAATACACAATTCAGAACTAATCTAATCCTGAATACACAATTCCAAACTTATCCAATACCGAATACACAATCATGAACCAATCTAATCCTGAATACAAAACCTCAAAGCCATGTAATCCTGAATACATAATCCTGAACCCATGAAATCCAAACCACACAGTCCTAAATGAATATACACACGAATACACATTTCCAAACAAATCCCAAATGCACAATCCCAAACAAATCTAATCCTGAATACACAAGCTCAAACCAATCAAATCCTGAATACACAATCCCGAACCAATCAAATCCTGAATTCACAAGCCCAAACAAATCTAATCCCCAATGTACAAATCTGAACCAATCTCATCCTGAATACACAATCCCAATCCAATAACATCCTGAAAACACAATCCTGAACCAATGTAATCCCGAATACACAATCCTGAATCAATCTAATCCTCAATACACAATTCCGAACCAATTTAATCCTGAATACAGAATTCCAAACCTATCTAATCCCGAATACACAATCCTGAACCAATCAAATCCCGAATACACAATCCCGAAACAATCTAATCCTG